>NW_008351700.1:198402-206612 GCF_000622305.1 Nannospalax galili
CAATACTTAGGAATAGAGATGTAGCTCAGTGAAAGAATCTAATCATAGGGCCCTGGGTTTGATCTCCAACCCTAGAAAAATGATGTTTAATAAGTATAAACAGTTGACCAAATGTTCTCTTCTGTTACTTGAAGCAGAAAATATTGGTGGAACTGAATGTAGAATCAGAACTTTAGAACAAAAAAAGGTTTAGTGCATCTGGATTTTTGTTCTCACTTTTAAGTGAGGAAGCTGATTTCAAAACAATTGTCTTATTTCTTAATCTTTGGGCTAAGAAGGGAGAATAGATTTGTTCAAGTTTATGCAGTTATCTTCAGAGTTAAAATCAGAACCAATTCTTCATCCTCCTAGTCCACCAATAGCTTCCATAATTAAACAGGAGATGAAGTTATGAAGTGTGTCTTTCTCTATAACCAGAGTGCAGAGATGGGACTGGAGTGGTAGGCTTGTGAATAGTAGAGCAAAGTAGGTAAGTATTATTGTGTCTATTTTTTTTGAAACAAATAATGTATTTTAAAACTCATTTAGGGATTCATCTATATATTTCTATTTTTAGAAAACTGGATTAGGTATCTAACATCTAACACTAACTTCCTGCTATCATAATCCAAGTTCAAGGCTACCATCAAGTTGAAATATTTTTCTTCAAAAAATTCTTACATCAAAGAAATGTTTAACACTTACTTGTTTTGATGTTAAAAGAGTAAGTTACTAAAAAAATCTAGTGTTTCAGATTTTATTTGGCTTTATTTAAATTTTGTAAGTGAGCAGAAGAGACTAAAAACATTTCAGAATTCCCTGCCCATAATACAAGCAGCTTATATTTATGGTCAAAGAAAAGGCAGTGATGTTTGGAAACTAGAAGTGAATTAGAGATAATGCAAAGGATTATAGCCCCTCACATTTGTCGTGTTCAAATAGTGTTTGAACAGTTGACCCCTGTGATTGGCTGGGATTCTGGTCACTTGTTCCAAGACTAGATTACACTCTGTTTACACATCAAGTTAGATTGTATTTCACAGTGTATGGAGATATTTTAGACCAAACTTAATGAACGGAGGCAGGTAGTGGTATTGATTTAAGAGGAAACAGAAACAAGTCCATATGAAATGCTGATTAATAGAACCAAGTACTTGTTTGCTTAGCCAGAAAATAGTACTGATTAGTAAGAAACTGACATTCCAGTAGCAACAGAAGACACTCCTGATGATATGAGCCAATGCTCAGCTGCAGGCTTATGGCAGCTTTAATCATTGTTAAGTATCAATTGAAATTTCACAGGCATGGAACTGGACTGCAAAGTGACTCCAACTCTGCTCAGCCAGCACTGTCCCCTGCACAGGATCACACATTTTTAGCTCCATTTTAAAATACTTATTTATTATTTTTATTTTATATGCATAAATGTATTGCCTGCATGTATGTAAGTGCATCATGTGCATGCAATGCCCATGGATGTCAGAAGAGCCCATTGGATCCCCTGGAGCTAGAGTTACAGATGGTTGTTAGCTGCCATGTGAGTGCTGGGAACCAAACCCAGGTCCTCTGCAAGAGCAGCCAGTACTCTTAATCGCTGAGCCATCTCTCCAGCCCCTTAGCTCCACTTTTAGTCCCAGTGGATTAGAAAATCACCAGTCTCAAAATATTAGGCCTTCAACTTTGTCCATATTCAAATGAAGACATAGTTAAATCACACAAATAAGAATGGACACATGAAGGTTGTAAACTTTGCACACAAGTTTTCCTAGTGACTCCTTTGGATCTGATTTTGTCCCTGACTACATTTTTTTTTTTTTTTAAAGTAAATGTAAAATAATGAAATGAGGTTTCAAAACATTAAGTAGATAAACTGGGAAACACTTTTTAACTGAAAAGTTGGGCTTCAGAGTTCCTGAGCTATCTCAATTTGATAAGGTAGTTCTGGGTTTAAGCAATTGCCAAGTGCAGCTGTCTGCATTTTGTACAGTATAAGTTGGTTTTAAGTAATGACTTAGAGCTCTAAGCCACACATTAGCCAATCCTTTCTTAGATAGAAACAATGTCCTTACTTAAATCCTTAAAAACAAAAAAGCTATCTGGGTTACGTGAGCTCATTAAGTATGCCTGTATGCATGCCTGTAAGTGGTGTGGAATGTTGTCTCTGCATGTATTTAGGGATGAGGGTAACAAGAACATGGAAAGTACCCACTACGGTCTGTATTATAGTGACAAGGGTATGTTGGTTTTCCCCATCTTCAAATATAATGTCTTAAAAAAATTCATAACATTTGCCTCTTAAAAACATTTAACATATTTTTTGAAAAGTTGAGTTGATAGTGTTCTTAACTCAGTGGTTAAGAACACTGGTTGTTCTTGGAGAAGACCTGGATTTTCAAACTTTTATAACTACATTTACTAAATAAAATGCAAGGTGCTTAGTTATATTTGACTTTTTAGATCGTACTTTTAAAACATATTTTATTTATTATTTTTATTTTATGTGTATGAGTGTATTGCCTGCATGTATGTGAGTGCACCCGTGTGGTGCAATGCCACAGAGGTCAGAAGAGGGCTTCAGATTCCCCTGGAACTGAAGTTCAGGACGGTTCATACCCTCCATGTGGGTGCTGGGAATCGAACCCGGGTCCTCTGCAAGAGCAGTCAGTGCTCTTAGAACCGTTGAGCCATCTCTCCAGCCGAGATCATACTTTTTAAGAAAGTGTTTAAGTTTATCCTAAATATTGGAAGAGACATACTAAAATTGTATCATTCTTTTTTAAAAATTTTATTTATTACTTTTATTTTATGTGTATGAGTGTATTGCCTGCATGTATGTGAGTGCAACCGTGTGGTGCAATGCCACGGAGGTCAGAAGAGGGCTTCGGATTTCCCTGGAACTGGAGTTAAGGAAGGTTCCCAGCATGCAGGTGCTGGGAATCGAACCTGGGTCCTCTGCAAGAGCAGTCAGTGCGCTTAACTGCTGAGCCATCTCTCCAGCCTCAATTGTATCATTTTTTAGTTGAATTT
Source organism: Nannospalax galili (assembly GCF_000622305.1). Lineage (NCBI taxonomy): Eukaryota > Metazoa > Chordata > Mammalia > Rodentia > Spalacidae > Nannospalax > Nannospalax galili. Next base: position 201,409 of record NW_008351700.1, read on the forward strand.
TAGATTTAACTTGGGTGTCTTGAACTTTTACTTGCAAAATGTGGTAACCAAATAACTAAGAAAGTATCTGGAAGTCCTTCCTTCAAAACTATTTAGCACAACGTAGCTTGACTGCACCACTAAAGTAGCGAGTACAGGCTTGACAACACTTGAGATAGCTGTAGTCTGCTGTGTGTCAACACCAAGAACCCACGCGCCTTATTTCTGACTTTTCCTTGCTTTATTTTATTAGACAGCCCCTCTCCTAAACCCTTGGGCTTATACGCATTCACTCGGAGAGAGGATGCCACATTTAAGTTATTCCCTTATCCTTAGAGACAAAAGCTTTGAGAAATTAGGACCACATTTGAGTCCTAGATGCGTTCAAGTACGCTCTCCAGCAAAATACAATGTGTTGTTTCAAGCTGACCCGCCCCCTCCCTGGGAGAAAAATACACCATCTTAAACTAAAGCACACTTTGGTCGGCTCCCTGTGCTTGCTTCGTGCCAGCAGCCACAACACAAAGCTTTCATCTCAGCTTCAAAGTGTGGCAGAAGGAGTTTGGGGGATGGGAGTCGGGAAGAAAGGGAGGGCAAGTTGAATACAAAAAGAGAAACAAACAAACAAACAAACAAAAGAGGAAAATGGAATGAAGTAGGTGAAAGGAGAAATATCCTCTCGCTCAAAGATTCCATCCCTCTGGCTGCTCTGGGCCCTGCAAAGCCTCCCTGGTTTTCCCTGTTGTATATTTTTTGTTACCGCCACTTCCCATGCTGGGAAGATTCTTGTCATCCCTCACATATTTTATCCACAGAAAAGGCTGCCCTGCCCTGTGCTTGGTGATTGAGGCTGTGCCCCTGGTGTGCCACTCTATCAGTGGTTCCCAAGGCTGTCTAGCCTGGGAAAAGCTGCATGGACACGTTCCAAAATCAGCATTACATGCATTATTGTTCTTACTCTCCCTGATTAGAGTGCACACAATGAAAACAACAGCAACAGCCTCATTTTCTAACCCTCCTCCCAGCACAAGGCAGTTCTTAGTCTGTTTTTCTTTCTCTGGGTCTTCCTAAAGTTAACCGCTTCAGTGCTGGGGAGGCCCAGACCTCACAGCAACTGCCCTGCAGACTTCTTTGTGGCTAGGAGCACTGGGGCAGGGGAAGCAGGCAGGCTTGCCCTTTGGGAAATCTGGGCAAAGTTAACTAATGGGGCGAAAAATCAAAAGCTGTGTGTGGTGCTTCGGGGCCAGCTATGGGTATACATTGCAGGACAGTGCTGTACAGTCCCGAGGATGGTTAGGCTCTCCCAGTTTATCCTATCTAAAGAGGGCACAGATGTAAAGAGATGACTTCTGGTCAATTTATTCTTAAAGTCACGGACGTCAATCTGCATTACCACTAGGTGGGTTTCCTTGTTCAGTCTTCATTATCTGTACAGGACTCTTTTCAAACATTTCTGGAAAATTTTAATGATATCTTTATTAACTATGTGAGCAAATTGGGGAATGGCACTTTTTTTTCTGTTAAAGTTGTATAGAAAATCTAAGGCCTGTTACAAAAAAATATTACAATGAAAGCAATCTGTTACAGGAAGAGAGAGAGAGAGAGAGAGAGAGAGAGAGAGAGAGAGAGAGGATTGTAGCAGGAGGAAATGAAGGAAAGTGTAACAATGTGTGACTTACATTGTCTTTGTTTAAAATCGTCACACAATGTTCCAATGTAACTGAAGATGTTGAATATTCCTCTGGTTTGCATTGTAGTGTTATTAACCTGACTTTTCTTTTAAAGTTGAATTGTCACAAATTTCATATAATATATTTTGATCATATTTAGAGCCCCTCTCCTATCTTATAACCCCATCACCACCACCACCAAACTTCATGTACTCTGTCGTTTATGTCAAGGCCTATCCAAATTTGTGTCTCCAAATGTCCTTCAGTGTGTGTCCATCCAGTGGAACCTGGTTAGCCTATCTAATGTCACATCCCTAGAGAAAACCAACTCTCTCCCAGCAGGTATTGGTTCCAGTAGTTCCTCAGCTAAGGTTGGGGCTTCTTCCCTACTCTCCCCCCGCCCCCCAATTCTATGCTGGGATTTTGTCTGACTCGAGCTTACATAGGAGTTGTGCATGCTGCTGCCATTGCTGTGAGTTCATCTGAGTAACTTCCCAGCAGTCTGGAACATTGTTTCCTTGTTTTCAGCTGACTTTTATCTAAAGATGTGAGTGAATGAAGTAGAGAAAGGGACCTGTTCATGCATCTGTACAGATTCAAATTTCTACTATGAGTCTGCATAATATCCACCTGGACCTACTGGGAGATACCTCTCGTTAACTGTAGGCTTCTACAGATCCCTTTTCATATCAAGGACATTCCCTCCCTCTGCTTCTAGTTTGCTGAGGCATTTTATTGAGGTATTGGGTATTGCCAGATGTTTTTTATGAACATACTGATATGATCAGGTGATATCACTTCATTAGCCTACGGATATAATGGGTTGCATAATTAACTTTCAAATGTCCAGACAGCTTAACTACAAACTCTTCATTCATTGTTGACTTTGTTAATATTTGTTAAGGATTTTTGCACTTATGCTCATGACAGATACTGATAGTTTTTTTTTCCTGTATTTTTTCTTTTTTTTTTTTTGGTTTTTGAATTAGAGTGAGGCCTCATAATTAGTTAAGAAATATTTTCTTGCCTTCTTTTCCCTAAGAGATTATGAAGAGTTGGTATACTTTTTTCTTCAAATGTTTGGTAGAATTTACCAGTGAACCTATGAGGACATGCTACTTTCATTTTTGAGAGGTTATTGACTATTGACTCAATTTCTTTAATAGATATGAGCCTATTAAGACTATTTATTTCTTCTTGTATGAGTTTTGGCAGATTGAATCCTCAAGGAATTGGACCATTTAATGTAGTTTATCAATTTCATAGGTAGGTAGTCATTTTGTTTTCAAGTAGTTCTTTTTTCTTCCTTTTTCTTCGTGTGTATGTATAATATGGTGTATGCATGTGTGTGTAAAAAAAACTCTTATCTTATTTTTATACTTTCTATTTTTTTCATTGTGTGTGTGTGTGTGTGTGTGTGTGTGTGTGTGTGTGTGTGTATGTGTGCCCATGGAGGCTTAATGAAGCCAGAGAACCTTTTGAATTTCAGGCCAGACAGGGCTACATAGTTGAGACCCTGTATATTTAAATATACAGTTGAGACCCTGTCCATGGGAGTTTAGTGATGTCCCTTCTTATGTTTTCTTGAGACAGGGTCCAGTGTAAAATAGTGTGAGTTTATGACTTAATTCAAATGTAGCAAAGAGATGTGAGGAGATTTAGAAAAATTAGTATGACATGAGATAATTATTTACTATTATCATATATTATGAAATAAAATGTAAATAAGCTGGGAGTCATAAGAACTATTCCTGTTAGATATATTTACTTACTTGAGGATTTTTATAACTCAAATTACTCATATCTTGCATGAATATTATTAGCCTGGAGAACAATTCCACAAACTCAAGAGTTACAACTTTAAGTTGAGAAGGACTTTCGCACAAATGTAGAGACAGACTTTATTTGCTCTGCTAATGGTGGCTTTCCCAAGACCAAACATTGCCTACATTTTATGGCTAGGGCAGGGGACTGGTCATGAATTTATCTTCAGTCCAGTCAGAAACATGAAAGGCTGATGTTTACCTTTGAGTCACTAGCCTTGACTTTTTAAGTACTTTTAGGGCACAAAACAAATAGTGAATGACCTTAAGCTTTGTAAACTCTTAGAAATACAGCCTTTCAGTGCTGCTTTGAAAAGGTCTCCTGGTTGAAACCCAGTGTCGCTCTCCTACTGCTTGAGTAAATGAAGATTCACAGCATGAGTATTTAGAAGCTCCCCACCCCATCTCATCTGTCCAGGTGCAGTGGCTTCCATCCTCTTCCTCCTCTCTCCTTCCTTTCTTCTCTGTGAGATCAGATATATGACACATCTTTAATGAAATGCTGATAGCCAATGAAATTTAGCGATGCATACATATTTTTTTTTTTCAGAGCTGAGGACCAAACCCAGGGTCTTGTGCTTGCTAGGCAAGCGCTCCACCACTGAGCTAAACCCCTAACCCCGCATACATAAGTTTTAATTTACAATTTCAATCTATTTTTAGAATTTCATATACCATATTTACATCATTTTCACCTCTCCCTCTTCCTCCAGCTCTTCCTGTCACCCTTCAAATTAATTAATTATTGTTACAGACACACACGTATACAACCTACTGAGTCCATTTAGTGTTGCTTATATGTACATGTGTTTAGGGCTGACCATTTGGGACTAGATAACCTATCAGGGAGCTAATTCCTGGAGAAAACTGATTCACCATCTCTCAGCACTCACTGATTGCCTATAGTTCTTCATCTAGGGGTGGGACCTTGTGAAACTTCCCCTATCCATAGTAGCATATCGACTGGTGTTATCATTTTTCAGATCTTGTGTTGGCAACCATATTGTTGAGATTTCATGCAAACAGCTTTCCTGTCATGTCTAAAAGGCATTATTTAGCCGTCCTTACATGTGGGGGATGCATACATGATTTTTTTGAGGGGAGTTCTTCATCTTCAGTTCAACTAGTGGTCAGTGGTTTGTCTTCCTGTAACTAGCTATGTATTCTCAATGTCACAAAGGATAAAATTTAAATATACAGTGAACAAAAATCCCAAATCAAAAACTTGTAAATTGTATCATCTGGCTCAAAACATGGTTCTCCTTCCCATTTAAATTTCCCAATGAGACATAAGATGAAAAATTATAGGATTATGTGTGAGACGAGAATTGTCATAGTGTGTTCAAGAGCAGCTGAGTGGGCTCTTTCTTCTCAGGCTATGAACACTCTCCTTTTGTAAGAAATGTCATGTCCCTGGGCTCAGGACCGTAGGGAAGAGATGTAACAATGTTGGACTCTTTTTTTTAACTCCCAAATTCTCTGAGTTCAAAAACATGTATTTTTTTTTGAACATCACACTCTTACATGGTACCCTGATATCTCTTTGCAGGAAATACAACTGCTTGTTGGTGCTTACACCAATACTTCAAGTTGGCCTTCCTTAGCACAGTGCAGAGAACTTCCATATTCATAAGCTCAGCATAGCCTGAGTGGTCTAACTATACATTAGTTGTTGAAGTCATTAATAAGGGAAAAGTTGAACTAAGAGAGAACTTTTCTAGGTTCACACACA
>NW_008351700.1:206964-215595 GCF_000622305.1 Nannospalax galili
ACTAAGTTAGAATGAAGACGCTGGAATGAATAGACCTCTTAGAAGTTTAGTTTCCACTTTTCGTGTTCTATAATTTCATCAGTTTAGTGGTATTTCATTACTATCTCTTTCTAAGACCATGATGGTTTTCTTTATTCACTAAGAATATGAATTAGAACCCAAAGCCTGGTTGCAGAAGAAGGTGAGCCCTTGTAGTTTCTCTGGCCTGTCAATGAGAATTATCCTTTCCTCCATGCTGTTGCTATGAACACTGCACTCCTGGCTCTCATTTCTCCTGCTTGGACTGTTGCAGTTCTCTCTGGTGCCTACAGTCCCTTCATTTAACATATCCCTCAACAGATGCTGCCAGAGAGAGCTTTAAGAAAGTAAATCTAGTTGTGTCCTGTTCTGTGTAAAACTCCTCCTGGCTCTCCAAGTGTGCTATATGGGATACAGTTCCTAGTGGCAGAGCCGAAACTGCTCGCTCAGAGGTGCACTCACCTTCGGTACATTTGAACTGCTCATTTTTCTCCACCCACAGCACTCTATTTTGCTTTTCATGCCTTGACACATTATATTCTCGGAGCCGAAACTGCTCGCTCAGAGGTGCACTCACCTTCGGTACATTTGAGCTGCTCATTTTTCTCCACCCACAGCACTCTATTTTGCTTTTCATGCCTTGACACATTATATTCTCTCTACCTAGTGGGCACTTTCTCTTTCTGTCTTAAGAGTTTCTGTTTACCCTGCAAAGTCCTATTCTAGTAGCACCACACTTGAGAAATCATTCTTCAGTGTTCTAGTAATAAGCAACCTTTTACTTCCCTGTGCCATTACTTAACTTCTGTATATTTCTTATTTTTTTCACTCATCATTGAACTATAATGTGTGTGTGTGTGTGTGTGTGTGTGTGTGCATGTGTGTGCACACGCAAGGTTCAAGTGATGTCCCTGGCTTTGGGTTAGGGCCTCTACTTTCTGTATTCTGAGCTGTCAAGCATACAGTAGGGTTTGCAAAAACGTTCCATTAAATTGAAGTACAGTTCTTGACAAGGAACTTAAACCAGCAGCTAGGTTCATGTGGTGCTTTTTTGTGGGTTGCATTTGAATTAATGAAACAGAAAGACGTGCTTTGGCACAGCTGTCTGGCACACCTGGGTTAAGTTCTAATACAAACAGCTGCGTTGCTGTAGCTTGCTGTAAAACACCCACTTCACACAGGGACGTGTGCTATGGGGCCCATGGAAGTCAGCCAGGCCCAGGGCTGGCAGTCACCTGAAAACACTTGGGTTGAGTGTCTATCACCATGGCAGTTAGGGAGGCACTTACAATTCTTCCCTTCCCCCGGCAGCCTTGCTGCATGGGTATATCCTGACAGAGCAGCTCTTGCTTGCCTTCTCAAACGTTTCATTGCTGAGAGCTGCCCCTGGGTCGCCTGGGAGCTGCTTTGGAAAGAGCTTAAGGCCATGCTGCTGGACTACAAGCTCTAAATTACCAGTCAGATTAATATACAGGAAGCTATGGAGGAGAGCCCCAGTTGGAATCTACACTTCTATTGTTCTCATGACTCTATAGAATTCTGGGAAGTAAAAGATCAGATTCTCATAAAGAGCTAGGTCAGGGCCGGGTAGCAAAAGAAAAGAGTAAGCCCTGGATACTGTCGAGAATGTCAGAAGAGAAAGCACATTAGCTCAGGAAGAATGGTAGCCATGCCAGATCTGGAAGTTGCTGGCTTATGAGCACTGATCTTTGACTTGGCCTTAGAAGGGCAGTGTGTTGCAGGAAGGCAGTCTGCTGTTTTATAGCCCACATTCCCTTTGGTGGATGGAAGCACACTGTTATCTTCCTCTTCCTCCTCTTCTATATAAGCGCCTGAACACCTTTGCCTGTAATAGTGCTTTCTAATACTGCTCATTGATGACAAGTGGACTGCCTGTTTATGTCATTGTTTTGATTGAACAACTAGACTGACACTCTCCCAGAGCAGCATCCATGCCCCATCCTACCTTGTTACACCCACGGAAACTGATATAAGAAAATAATGTTTTAACTTCTGAAACTCGAGAATCATAAGCACTACTACTACAAGTGTGAACTCTCAGAAGCCAGGGAAATGGATCTCTTAAAAGGAGCCAAGTAACAATACTAATTTTGGAAGAGAATTCTAGTTTGGTGGGTAAAAGGTGCCTTGACTTTATCCTATTTCTGCCTTTGACAGTGAAAATATATTAATTATACAAACATCAAAAGCATTGCTACAAGTGACAAGACATTGAAATAAAACAAAACAAATCACAGTGAAGAAAAAGATCATTACAAGGGTGTATTACCAGAAAGCTCAGAGTTTGGTTTCCATGTACCAATTTGATAATGACATGAATTGTTTGAAAGTCTTATTATAATGGTCCAGTAAATTCAAGGCATTATGCCAGGTATTGTTAAAAGGGTTAAAAGAATCAGCTTACTGCAGAGCAGAGTCTGCTTCTAAAAGTTTTCTGTAAGGAAATATAATACTTGAAAGGAACATTGCCTAAATACAGGTCTCAGAGCTCTTGACAAACAGGATACCTCAGGTGAGCAGCACGGCTGTTTATATATTAATGGGTCCCCAAGGACATTTCTCAACTAACAAAGTTGACAAGATATAACAGGTTTACAGGACATGCCAATCATTTTCTTCCTGTTGCAAGATGCCAGCGCCATCTGCACACAGCAAATTGTCCCAACACTCCATCTTATTAGGAAGTCTGCATATCAGAAAGGCCTATGACATACTGTGATAGATCTATCCCATGATATTTACAGGAACATTGTAAATGTCAGTGATAGGCCAACCTCTCAAGTGCTGGAGATTTAGCCTGGGAAGAGATCCAAAATTTTCTTAGCTTATATAAACATTTTTGATCTTGAAAAATTGGTCTGCAAGTCTTGCAAGAACAGGTTCTCTCCAAAATTTGTGATATTACTTTGGTTTGGCTTACATGAAATAGTGTTTTGGGATGGTGGTGATTAGTAGTTATTACTTTTTGTTTTTAATCTTCTGAACAAAATGCATTAAGATGTATGTGTTTTATAAGAAAACAAATTGAGGGTTGGGATGTACTCAGAGGAAGAGTGCTTGCCTAACATGTACAAGATTCTGCATTCATTTCCCACTTTGCACGTGGGTGTATGCATGAGCACACACACACGCACACACACATACACACACACACACACATAAAGAAAAAAAATACTGGTTTTCCTTTTGTAGAAAAACTACTTATGGGCTGGTGAGATGCTTTGGCTTGTGAAGGTACTTACTACCAAGCCTGATGACCTGAGTTTGATCTCCAGAACCCACATGGCCTAGTTGGCCTAGAACTCACTATGCAGACCAGGCTGGCCTCAGTCTCACAGAGATCCACCTGATTCTGCCTCCTGAATACTAGGCTTAAAGGCACACCCCCCCACACACAGTTCAGCATTTTTGAAAACTCAAAAAATTATGTGAAAATAGTTAAAAATCTCTAAAAACTCTTATCCTTAAAAATGATACTTCTGGCCTAGACTGAAATAATTATTGTACTTTAGTATAATTTAGTAATCCTTCCTAATCACTGTTCATTAATCAATTTATTATCAGTGCATACAGGTAGCTAAAAATTTAACTTGAAATCTCAAAACCATCTGGTAAAATATGACAGAACAAATGTATCTGGGAGACGAATAGTAGCTGAGAATAACTGAAGCATTTCAGTGACATTTTCCTAAGAGAATTTATGGTGTTCATCATGATGTACGCTTTAAAAAAATCTGTGTGTGTGTGTGTGTGTGTGTGTGTGTGTGTGTACATGTTCTTGTGTGTGAGTGCAGGCAAGACAGTTCATGAAGCATGTGTGGAGGTCAGAGGACACCCTCAGCCGTGGTCCTTGCCCTCTGCCTTGCTGGAGGCAGGGTCTCTTGTCATTGCATGTGCCAGGCTGCCTGGCCCACTAGCCCTGGGGACTCTCCCTGCCTCCCTTCTTGCTTTAGGGATGTTGGGTTTGCCAACTTTGAGCTATTACCCAGGTTCTGGGGATCAGAACTCAGGTCCTCACTCAGCAAGTACTTTTCCCACTGAGCCATATTCCCAGTCCCTGATATCTACTTTAAAAACCAATCAAGACTAAATTATGCCTGGGTCAGCCTCTTGGAAGAAGACAAGCCCTTGGAGACAGAGGTGAGTGGAGCTCATGCTGCAGACAATGCAGCCCCACATGAGGACACCAAAGGCCACTGTTTTCTTTATACAAACTTTCAGTGGAAATCAAGTTGTACATTTCTAGACTTTTCATAGAAGCAGGACTGGTTGTATCCCTGAAGTAACCAGCTCCATCAAGCCCAATTTTTTCATCAGCAAATGAGATAAAATTCATCTTGGGAACTTGCTGATTTGAAAAGCAAGGGGTACTGTGCTCTGGAGACAGTATTTTTTCCACATGAAAATTTGAACAACTACATTTAGAGACAGGGCTGTGAATGGAGAGAGGGGTGCTGAGACACTAGAATCTTCCAGAAATGTTTTGTTCTACAGATACTATCTTGGTATCATGTTTAAGGTGGAAAGTTTTTGTTTTGGGGGGCAACTGAAGGTTTTACATTGGAGAATAGAAATAGAAAGCATGCAGGTACCTTGAAAATAGAACCATAGATCAAAACAAAACCTTCCCAGGTTTGAAACTGAGTGGAGAAAAAAATATGATCTAATTCAAGAAGAAAACTAAGCCACACCTTTATAAATTTTAATATGAAAGTGTAAACAAATGAACAAATCCAAAGCAATAAAACCTAATAAGCAAAAACCTAGCCATTATTTGTGTAATAAAGGGGGGAAGGCCATGGGTTTTAGTACGGCATTTCCTGAACCACACAGTATGGCATGGCATACATGGAGAGAATGTAAGGCCTATGAACAGGCCCGGTGCTTTAATTAGTATTGTTGAATCACAGCCATTTAGGGGCTTCAGGACTTGAGAGAAAGAAAGAACTTGGAGGGTCTTCAGATATGATTAAAAAGATGGAAAATAAGTCTTTTGAGGAAAGGATTAAGAAAATGGGTATGAAATTAAAGAAAAGTAAAAGGATCGCTCTTTGAACATATACATATTTAAATAATTTTGAAGACTTCAGTTTCTTGTCCCAGATTATTTTATGGAGAATTTGTCACTAGATGATCACTAATATTTCAAAAATCTTGATAACCAAACAGAGGACAAGCACAGGAGATGATTTCAAGTAAGCTCGAAGTAGCAATCAAAGTTGTGTTTTAACTATTTGTGTAGAAAAGAGAATTACTAACTTTCTGGGTGATGAGAATTCAAATATGCTGAAATTATGTTGTCTTTGATGGCTAATAGCTCTTCTATAGCTTGTATTTTATTCAACTTTGTATTTTATTAATCTATTGCAGGTAGAATACTTCATAAGTTTGCTTTAAAAACTTAATCTGGCTGCGTATGGTGGCATATTCCTATAATCCCAGCACTTGGAAGGTGGAAAGGGGAGGACCCAATGTTCAAGGTCGGTCTCAGTTACTAAGTTCCAGGTTGCCATTGGTTACATGAAACTGTCTCAAAATAAAAAATAAGACACCAAAACTCTTAAACTGTTTAACATGTTAGGAAAAAAATCTCATGATGCAAGCATCCAATAGAATTTATTTCCTGTGGATTTATGTAAATCTTCGTTCTTGGTCCACTTAAAATTCTTTGAACCTCACTTACATTATTACCTGCATAAGAAGAGGGTAATACAAATTTGTAAGGTTTGGTCTTAGTAAATGACAAACTCTTTATAGGATGTTTATAAGAATTAGAAAGTTTACACAAAGCATTGCAACAGTTGCTGCACATAGTATGCTAATAATTTATTATTACTCTATGAGAAATAATTTAATACAGTGCCAAGCTCATAGTGAAACTAAAAAATATTTGTTCAATCAGATTCTACTAAACTAGACTGAAAAAAAGGGACTCTGCAACCTAGAAATAGCAGTATTAAAAGGAACTCTAAATATATATGTATATATACATGCAAAATCTTGTTAATTCTTAGAAAACATTCTTAAAAATCATCAAATCTGAAAGATAGTTCAGCAATTAAGAGCATTTGTTGCTCTTCCAGAGGATTTGAGTTCAGTTCTCAGAACCCTCACTGGGCAGCCTCACAAATGCTCCATGGAATTTGATGCCCTCTTCTGATCTCCATACGCACCTGTACAAATATACATATACACACATGCAAGACACATACATGTACACATAAATAAAAAATAAAATAAATCTTAAAATATCACCAAATCTAATTGTACATCTCAAATCGAAAAGAGATAATGATAATACCAATAAGACATAAACTTAACACCCAGTGCATATGAAGATAAAAACTTGTTACCCAGAGATGTTAAAGAACAAAGGTCTTAAGTAGATCAAGAGGCCTCAATAAGTCATTTGTGATCTGCTAAAGGAAACAGCCAGGGTTACTTGTAGCAGACTCCTCACCTCAAGGGAGCTACAATTGTGAGGATGCTGTTCCATCCAAACTGACACTAAGTCTGACAGCATTTACGTTACCTTTTGTAGAATGAGTATTGCTGGTTATCTCGGCCATTCTACCCAAGGATGGCAGACTGAAGCATCCAGGATATGTCACATAAGAAGCCCTGAACCGTGATTACCAAGGGGACACTTTCCAAATATAAAAGGACAGCTAACATTTGAGCAGCCCTCCACTCTGCCCAGCTTGATATAAACTGACCTTCTGAATTTAAGTCATTAAGTGCATAATGATAGGAATATTGGAAATATAAAAAATACCTTTCCTCAAAACCAAAACACAACCAAATACACAAACAAAATGAATGTGAGTTTAAAGATGCTAAAATGTGATGCGCATTTCAGCAAACATGAGATGACTCCAAAAAATTCTCCAACCCTCATCAATAATCTGAGCAGATATGTAAATCAAAGACCCACATTATGCAGCAGACTAATATTTATATTATTTAATAGAAACATACAAGAACCAGAAAGAAGAGCCATTCTGAGCCATTCTGCAGAAATAGAAACAGATAGCATTTCCCAAAGCTGGAGGCCATCTGAATTTGAAGACTTAATGTTGTTCCAGAATGCCCTGGAAAGCCACAGCAGAAACTGTAGCTGGTGCCTGTACAATTCCAGTCTGTAACACAGTTTTTATTTGTTTTTTGGTCACACCTTATGATTAGCCTGCAACAATGCGGAAAGCCCTGCCTGGGGTGTATTTTTAAGCCTCCTACCCACATAATCATAATCAAAACAACTCCGCCAAAGTGTCAGGGCAAACAATAGATAGCCGAGAGCACTGCCATCAATCAATCACAGGCTTTCTGATCGGCTCCCAGGTCTTGTCTAGGTCATGTTATGACTCCTTTATTAGTGTGTAAGGTCACCAGGAGACAGGCAAGCCTGCAACAATGCGGAAAGCCCTGCCTGGGGTGTATTTTTAAGCCTCCTACCCACATAATCATAATCAAAACAACTCCGCCAAAGTGTCAGGGCAAACAATAGATAGCCGAGAGCACTGCCATCAATCAATCACAGGCTTTCTGATCGGCTCCCAGGTCTTGTCTAGGTCATGTTATGACTCCTTTATTAGTGTGTAAGGTCACCAGGAGACAGGCAAGTGCATCCTATAACAGGAAGTGTAGTGAGTCTCCTGGGTGAGCTGTTTGGCTTTGGTAGCTCTGTGGCTGTGACTCGGAAATCCAGGGAAATGAGTTCACTCAGTCAGACTCCAGGCGCCACGCTGCCTCACTGCAGATAGAAAGAGGCGGAATAAGAGGCCTTCCTGCCATTCTCCGCCTTCGGCTGAATTCCCGTCAGTCCTTCCAGTTGAATTTTAGAAGGCTCTTTTCTATTCAGTGTCCATGCTGTGAGCTGTAATTCACAGTAAAGGGCTCCAGAGAAAGGCTGACTCCACCTTCAAGCCAGGCAGTGCCAGCGCAGCCCTTCTGCAGGAAGACAGATTAAGGGGCATGTGTACCCTTGGATGACTAGAGCAAAACTGAGTGCCTACGTCGGGCTCCCATAGAATTACTGCCCGGCTGATTTGGACCTGGCAACCACATACAAACACACTTAGCTTTCCACACACTCCCTTGCATAGTGACTAGCTGCATGGGCTATGCAGTGGAGAAGGAAAGAAAGGCAGCAGGGGCCCTCTCTGCCTCTCCTGGGGAACCTGTGTCCTGGCAAGATGAGCTTCCAAACTGTCTGCCATGGGCTAGGCTCATTCCTTGCCCTATGTAATTCCTACTTGAGAGCCTCAAAATTCACATGACCTCACCAGCACGTGATTCAGCAGTCTAGAAACTCCCTTCATGGTATAAGGATGAAAACACAGTTGTTAAGGGAGATGGAGTCACGAGGAAAAGTCAGTTCCGGAAAGGGATACTTCCCGTTCCTTTAAACTAATAAAAGTAGCACTTGTTATTACACAGGCAAATTTGTGAGAATGGACTATTAATACCTTCTCATTTTTGTGAATCTCATCTTCATATTAAGACTTATAAGCAGGACTGCTGAGATGGTTCCATGGTTAAAGGCCCTTGCCACCAAGCCTGATGAACCTGAGTTCGATCCCAGGAATACAT
>NW_008351700.1:218512-271969 GCF_000622305.1 Nannospalax galili
TCTACATAGTGAGTTCCAGGACAGCTGCGGCTACAGGGAGACCCTGTCTCAAAAGACCAAAAAAAAAATTGTAGAATCGCCTGACTGGGTACAAAGTCCACTTTGAGCAGCATGCCGGTGTTACATTTTTTCACACATTCACAGTCTGCCTTCTACTTTTCTTTTTTCTTAACACCTAGAAATGCAGAAGTCAACTGAAGTATGGGTATTTCGAAATCTTACCAGCTGACATAATGGTGGTTTTATAAATCCCCTTTGCATATGTGTCAATTCATCCATGGCCATTTAAGTCAAAGAAGTAATGTTTTAAATATAAAAATTCAGATAATAGGTAATGTATAGTTCTAGTATTTGCTGAATTTTAGTTTTGGAAGGTTTGGAGGGTTTGTGTTAACTATACTAACGAGCTGATTAATCTAACTTGTCATTTTAACAGGATTTAGAGTAGGAAGTACACCTCTGAGTGTGTGTGTGTGTGTGGATGTTTCCAGAGGGGTTTAACTGAGGAGCACAGCCTTGAAAGTAGCACCATTTTTTGGGTGACTGAAAAGGAAAAAGAAAAAGAAAAAGCAAGCTAATACCAACATATATCTCTCTCTGCTTCCTGACTGTGGGACACAGTGTAACCAGTGGTCACATTGCTGGCATGTCTTCTCACCATGATGGGCTATATTACTTCTTAAACCATGAGCCAAAATAAATCCTTCCCTTAACTTTTTTGTCATATCTTCTGTTACAAAAGGAAAGTAACTAACATAGAAAATTGGTACCAATGAGTCAGGCTGTTTCTGTGATAAACTTGATCATATAGGCCTTTGGAACTGGTTTATAGGAATGTGGAAGAGTTCAGATGGTAGGCTGGAGAACCCCTAACCTAAAATCCCATTGTAAAATTGAAACCACAAAGGACAAGTCGAGCCCTCGAGTTGCAATAGCAAGAGGCTTTTATTTTACACAGGTACCTGTGGGCACAGCTCCTGACAAAGGGAGAAGCGCGCCCCAGGTCTGGGGTTTGGGGTCTTTATAGGGCAGAAGCAGCTTACAGAAGCAGAAGCGTGGTTATTGGCTAGTTTAAACTATTACAAAATGCTATAGGGAGAGCGGGGGGGCTTGTTTATCATTAAGCCAGATGTTTCAACCATAAAACTTACTTATCAGTGAGTTGGAGATGTCTCAGCCATGAAACTCACTAATTAGAGAGTTGGCCATGAAGCTTACTTATCGGCAAGTTGGAATTCTTGACCAGCACATGACCTGCCTGAGACGTGACTTGTCTGAGAGGCTTCATGGCTCCTGACTTTTATATTTCTCAAGGCAAGTGCATCCTATAACAGGAAGTGTAGTGAGTCTCCTGGGTGAGCTGTTTGGCTTTGGTAGCTCTGTGGCTGTGACTCGGAAATCCAGGGAAATGAGTTCACTCAGTCAGACTCCAGGCGCCACGCTGCCTCACTGCAGATAGAAAGAGGCGGAATAAGAGGCCTTCCTGCCATTCTCCGCCTTCGGCTGAATTCCCGTCAGTCCTTCCAGTTGAATTTTAGAAGGCTCTTTTCTATTCAGTGTCCATGCTGTGAGCTGTAATTCACAGTAAAGGGCTCCAGAGAAAGGCTGACTCCACCTTCAAGCCAGGCAGTGCCAGCGCAGCCCTTCTGCAGGAAGACAGATTAAGGGGCATGTGTACCCTTGGATGACTAGAGCAAAACTGAGTGCCTACGTCGGGCTCCCATAGAATTACTGCCCGGCTGATTTGGACCTGGCAACCACATACAAACACACTTAGCTTTCCACACACTCCCTTGCATAGTGACTAGCTGCATGGGCTATGCAGTGGAGAAGGAAAGAAAGGCAGCAGGGGCCCTCTCTGCCTCTCCTGGGGAACCTGTGTCCTGGCAAGATGAGCTTCCAAACTGTCTGCCATGGGCTAGGCTCATTCCTTGCCCTATGTAATTCCTACTTGAGAGCCTCAAAATTCACATGACCTCACCAGCACGTGATTCAGCAGTCTAGAAACTCCCTTCATGGTATAAGGATGAAAACACAGTTGTTAAGGGAGATGGAGTCACGAGGAAAAGTCAGTTCCGGAAAGGGATACTTCCCGTTCCTTTAAACTAATAAAAGTAGCACTTGTTATTACACAGGCAAATTTGTGAGAATGGACTATTAATACCTTCTCATTTTTGTGAATCTCATCTTCATATTAAGACTTATAAGCAGGACTGCTGAGATGGTTCCATGGTTAAAGGCCCTTGCCACCAAGCCTGATGAACCTGAGTTCATCCCAGGAATACATGAGGTAAAAGGAGAGAACTCACTCTTGTACGTTGTTCTTTGGTCTACACACACTAACCTTGGCATGCTCCCCACAAAATAAACAAATAAACAAACAAATAAATAAAAGTAATACATTGAAAAAGAAAAGTCAGACATACCAATCAAACCTTCCATGCAATGTCATGCTGTCCTAGTATATCTGAGCACCAGAGTTTATATAAATGGTTATGTATTTGATCATTGATACTAAAAGTAAATTTAGGAGTTCTTATGAAAGATTAGTTGGTAGCCCTTTGTCTCTGTCTGATTTGGCTATAGGAACATACAGATGAGGCTGATTCAGAAAGGCCCAGCATCTGTAGGACAAAGGGACTCAGCTGTCAGTTGTCCCTAGGTAGGTACAAAAGTAGCATAAGACCAGTGTGCTGGATAGCTTTAGTTGTCAACTTGACACACCTGGGTAGAAGAAACCTCAACTGGGGCGATTTCCTCCATTGGGCTGGCCTGTGGCCATGTCTGTGGGGCATTTTCTTGATTAATAAGTTATGTGGGAGGGCCCAGCCTACTGTGGGTGGTGTCACTCCCAGGCAGGTGGTCCTTTATTATATAAGAAAGCAGGTTGAGGACTAAGCCAGTAAGCAGCATTCCTCCATGGCCTGTGCTTCAGCTCCTGCCTCCAGGTTCCTGCCTTGAGTTCCTACCTTGGGTTCCCTCAGTGATGAGCTTTGACCCAGGAGATATAA
Organism: Nannospalax galili; assembly: GCF_000622305.1. Lineage (NCBI taxonomy): Eukaryota > Metazoa > Chordata > Mammalia > Rodentia > Spalacidae > Nannospalax > Nannospalax galili. The sequence goes on from NW_008351700.1 coordinate 221,524, forward strand.
GCCAAATGAACATTATCCTTCTCAAGTTGGTATTGGTCAGAGGGTTTTGTCACAGCAATTGAAAAAAAAACTAAACAACCAGTTTTTGCTCCAACAGCCTCCGAGTCTAGCAGCATCTGATACAATGTAGGTGGTCAGTAAATGTTTGTTGAGTGACTAATAAGTGAAGACTCTAACTAAAGCCATAACTACATGTCACCAAACATTCAAAAGAAAGACAAACCTTAGAAATAAAATGAACAATTTAATATTCACAGATGTGCGGATGGTTGACATTTGAAAGATTACATGATATTGAAGACCACTCCCTGGTACTAAAATTTTCCAACAAATTGGGATGTTAGACTGAGTTTCCTTGTCACAAGAGATGATTAAGCATTTGGTAGAATTCAGAACAGCCTGGCCAACCGAGTCTGCTATCTGCTTGCTCTGAAGTGACCATAGACCACATGCATCACGAGAAAGCTTTGTCTGTGGGCCCATTTATTGTGTGTGCCACAGGGTGGGGAAAGATGGAGTGCCACATGTGTGGAGTGCTAGATGAAAGAAGTTTTAGATCATGGCTTCTGGTGCCTAGGGACATCCACTGTGGGCACAGACCCCATGCAGGGAGTGGCAGAGCTCAGGAGCAGCCAGACCTTGCTAAGCTACACAGCCCCCAGCTATCTACCATGCGAGGACTGGTACTTATCACCCACTAGAGCTGTACCCACACTGGGCTGACAGCTTGCCATTTGGTCAAACATACATTTCTGGTCATTCCTAACTATGCCATGTAAATACAATGTATCATGTTGATTGTGACTGGAACTGGGGAGTGGATGAATGACAGGGATGGGGTGGGAGGGGTCTTTATAAAACTTGAAAAACCCACCAGGCATTTTGGACATCAAACATCAATTACAAAGTCCTACTTTAATGAGTTAAGAGTTAGAGAATCAGAACCAGATGGATTAAATTCCCCTTGAAATACACATGGGATTAAAAATTAAGAGGAGCTGTACTCAGTACAGCGTATTAGATCCAAAGCTAGCTAACCCATTTGAGGCAAAAAATGCACTAGAGATTCTTGACAATTAAGTGACCATTTACCCACTCCTGCATTCTAAATTCAAGTTTGGCTACTTGAATAGCTGGGAAGACAGCTTCATGAACAAGACACAGAAAATTGTTTCCTGGAAAACCGAGAGTGAACAAAAGAAAAAAAAGATCCTTTCAATATGTGTTTTATTTACTTGCCTATGTAAATAAGTTCACATGAAATTCCATCCTGATGGTTTATCAAGTTATAAGTGGGAACAAATGCATATATGTGCATATGGACTGGCCCAGCAACTTCAATAAAGATGCCTGATTGTGTTTGACAGATCTTAATAATGCTTAAGATGCGGGGCTCACTGCGACACATGCAAAGAGTTTGCATGTTGTGTCCTGACCCCATGTGTTGGTCAGTCCTTCAGAACTTGTTTCTAGTGGTTACTCATTGACAACCCTTAGGCTGCCTGTCCTGTGAGTGACAACAGCAGGATTCAGCTGCAGGCACTTAGAGACACCATCCTAGGATCTCTGTGACCTCCAGCTTCCATGCACAAGCTGCTGGATAAACAAACAAGGTGCTGTAATTTTATGCCTAACAGCCTCTGTGGTGTTCCTGCAGCAGGGCTGGCTATGTTTATTTACTCACAGTTGTGCAGGGTTCCCTGAGGGTATGTTTGAGTCAAGGTTCTGGATTCCTAGATGATCCATACAGAGACAGTGGTGGCTTTAGGGAACCTGTCATCTTTTGCATCTTCTTTAGGCTCCCACTGTGTTCCTCAGTCCTTTCCATCCAGGGTGTGTGTGTAAGGCTGACATTACAAATGTAAGCTGTGGGCCACAAAGATTTGAACTTAACTCACAGTTTACCATTTGCATGTCACTATGGTTTAGAGAAACGGTCCCTAATGGCCCATAAATCAAAGTGACCAGTCAGAGATGCTATTGGAAAATGTTGAAACCTTCGAAAGGTGAAGTCTAGAAGGAGGAAGTTAGATCACTGGACGTGTACCTTAAAGGGACTATCAATCAGGACCCACCCCTTTCTGTCTCTCTTCTCTTCCTGGTTACTATGGAGTGAGCAACTTCCTCTACCACGCACTCCTACCATGATGTGTTGTCCACCAGAGGCTTCAAAGCAATAGGCTAACTGACCATAAGCTGAAACCTCCAGAACTGTGAGCCCAAATAAACCTTTCCACTTTTGAAGTTGATCATTTCAGGTATTTTTTTTTTACAGTGATGGAAAATGCACGAACATATATGTATGACCTTGTCCTTTTCTTCAGACTTTTAAATTTTATTTTATACTTTCAAAAAAAATTATACAGGATTAATAAAACCATATTCATGCAGATATGGCCTCATCTTTTGAATCCCAGTTTCCTCCTCTAGGGAGTGAGCATAGCAGTATTTCCAGATGGGTTAGTGGCAAGAGAACACATTAAAAGTGCTGGCATGTGACTCTGCCACAAAAGTGGACACTATCCATTTTAGTAGTGGAAGTCTTTTTCCAGATATGGCTGTTCAGAACACATGCACTAACATTGCTCCTATCTTACTCTTTAGTCACTGAGGCAAACACAGTAAATTCTAGAACAGTGTAGTCCTGAGCTCAGTTCCTGGGGTCACAGAATTCTGTCACCTCATCATGTTTGTGGTCCACAAAAACATTTGCTTTTTCTGAACATTGTTATGTTTTGGAGTGACAGTTCAGATCAAAAGTATTAGATCATTAAAAGATAAAGGAAGAATGTTAGGTTGCTCATTTCTGAATTTAAGTTTTTAGTGATTCTTGTCTCAGAGCTATGCTTAAAATATAAATTTATGCAGGGATTATGACACTAAAAGCATAGGTAATAAGAGAAGAGACTAGATTAGATTATCTCAGGGTTAAAGTCTTTTGTGCATCACAACACAATCAATCATGTGACAAAGCAAAGTTTATGCTAATTTTAACATATATTTTAAAATTTCTACAACTCAACAACAAAACAAAATCTTAATTAAAATGCACAAAGGACTTGACCAGACATTCTTCCAAATAGGATACAGTAAACAGCTAATAAATATGTGAAAAGATGCTTAGCATCACTGATCATTAAGGAAATACAAATTAGAACACAAAGGGGCTGGAGAAATGGCTCAGCGGTTAAGAACACTGGTTGTTCTTGCAGAAGACCTGGGTTCGTATCCCAGCAGCCACATGGCAGCTAACAACTGTCTGTAACTCCAGTTCCAGGGGATCTGACAGCCTCTTCTGTCTTCCATGGGCATTGCACGGCATGGGTGCACTTACCTCTGTAATAAATAAATAAAAATTAAAAAAAATTAGAACACAATAATGGGGATAGCTACCATTTTAGAAATACCAGAAAATTAGAGAATTAGTGTTGGTGAGGATTTAGAGAAATTGGGATCCTGTGTACAGGTGGGTACTGTTGGTAAAATGTGCAATGGTTATGAAAAACATTATGGCAGTTTCTAAGAATTAAGAATAGAATTAGCATATTATCCATTATCCCAGGACCTAACAATCCCTCCTCTGGATATTTACTTGTCAGTCTATTTTATATTCCTATAACAGAATATAGAAAGAAAAGAGACTAATTTTGGTTCTTGGTTCTAGAAGTCTAAGAGCATGTTGTTGGCATCTCTTCAAGTTCTGGTGAAGGCTCCATGGCAGAACAGCAGAAAGATGTGTAGAAGAAAGCAAAGGAACAAAGGAGCTGATCTGCTTTATAACAACCTGCTTTTGTGAGAAGTAACCCGTTCCTTTGAGAAGGATATTAACCCATTTCTGCCCCCGTGACCTTAGGTGTACTGTAAAGGCTCCTCCACTTTTCAGCAGCCTCATACTCATCAGCAAGCTTCAACATGAGCTGACCTGATTGAGCACAGGACCTCAAGGAAGAATTTGAATATGTGTTCACAGCAGCGTCATTCACAATAGCCATCAAGTGTCTGAGGGCCAATGAATGGATAAACTAAATTTACTGTACACAGTAGAAAAGTCCTTAGTCATGGAGAGGAAAGAAATTCTAGTACATGCTACAATGTGGAGGAGCTGTTAGGATATTATGCTGAGAGAGATAAGCCAGTCCCAAAAGGATAACTGCTACATGATTCCACTTATAGGAGGTTTTTAGGATGCTCAAATTCACAGAGACAGAAAGTAAAATGGTGGTTACCAGGGGCTCAGGGAAGAGGGGGAAAGGGAGTTGTTTGATGGGTATAGAATGTAGAATTCCAGCTTTACGAGACTAAATAAGTTTTCTGGAGACTGTACCATGGTGTGGATTTATTGGAAACTGTTGAACTGTGCATTTTAAGAAAATAAGGATGAAAAATTTGTGCTGTGTGTATTTTACTACTTTTTGTCTTTTTGAAGCAGCCCCAGCTGTCCTGGAACTCACTATATAGAACAGGCTGGCCTTGAACTCACAGAGATCCACCTGCCTCTGCCTCCCAAGTGCTGGGACTACAGGCATGTGCCACCACGCCTGGCTGTATTTTATTACATTTTAAAAATCAACTTGTACAAGAAAGATTTTTAACAATGTTTCTTAGAGTCCTCTATGAAGAAATTCTAGAAAGTCAGCCTTAGAGAGAAAGAAGCTTGACAGTATATTTTAAATTTATTACTTTAAACCTTCACAATCCCACTAGTAAGTACACTCAGCTCTCAGCATCCTTGATTCTACAAATATGGATTCAGCCATCAGAAGGTGGAAGAATATTTGAAAAAAAACTCTACTTCATACTGAATATATCCAGATTCTTCTCATCACTATTCTCTAAGCAAAACAATATAGCAACTATTCACACAGCATTTGCATCATGAATAATCTAGAGATGATTTGTAGTATGTACAGGGATATGCAGAAATTGCTTGCAAATACTCTGCAATCTCAACTAAGACATTTGAACACCCACCACATTTCATATTCTTAGGAGGTCTTAAAACCTAATCCACATGGATACTGATGAATAATTGTATATTTTCTTATATGTTGGAATATTTGAAACCTTCCCTTATACCATGATTTTTTTGTACTTTGCTTATTTGTTGGCCTAAGGTATAACATTATATACATGTTACAAGCTGCATAAGTTACACGTTATAAGTGTCTGTTTCATTGATGGACATGCATTTGAAGCATTGTGAATCTCAAAGAACAAAGCATTTCCTATGTAGAATGTGTGATGTGTGAAGTCTCTAACTGTGGGCATCGAATAATATTTAATACTTGTCAAGGGTTTGCTAGCAGCTATTTCATTCTAATATGTACTTTAATTTATTTATCCCTCAGGTCACGAATGAGAAAGATGCTATTAGTACCCTTATTCTATAGATAAACAAACAAGCAAGCACAAGCATGTTAGGAAATTACCCTGGGTTACTGAACCACTGCCAGAGACTGAAAATGATCTGGGCAAGCTGACTGCAGATCCCATATCCACAGCCCAGACTGATCAAGCACTATAGGTGGTGATGAAACGCAGCACAGTGGTGGTGGTGAAATGCAAAATGTGTATTTTTTTTGTATGTATGTGCATGTGTGTGTGTGTGTGTGTGTGTGTGTGTGTATTTGAGTTACATTTACCAATAATTACCTACCAAGGAAAGAACAAAAGTTTTGGGACTTAGTGTGGCTAGGATTTTCCAATATTGTTTACTGGAAAATTTGATATTAATATTACTTATATAAAATAACCATCATTCATTGAACCTTTTCCATGTCCCAAGTACTGTATTGGGGATTTTACATGTCATTATTTGCCATTTGTTACATATATTACTATACAATAATCCTATAAGGTAGACCAAGGTACTCCCATTAGCCATTGAGAAAACTGAGGCCTGCAAAGTTTAAAAGTTTAGTGACTTCTAGAGTCAATGATTCACTGAGCCAGTTATCTGATCCCCAGAGCGAACTCTTAACCTAGCTTTTAACTCTACTGAGTCCCACCATATTCTATAATATTCTATAATCATTGGCAGGATTTGAAATGGATTCAAGAAGTAGGTATATAACTCTTGATCCAAATTTCCACAATGAAAAATTTAATTAGCCAAAGTAAAAAAAAAAATCAGTGAAAATAAAATGTTATTTTATATACTTGTAGTCAGAGTAAAAGAACCACAAAATTGGAAGATTCATTAGAAGTTACTGAATTTAAAACTCCACTGCAAGAAATTCAGGTGAATGTTTGCTGAATATCCCCAGCACTGGGGAGTTCTCTGCCATGTGTAGAGCAGACACTGTGGTCAGACAGCTGGACCTGTGGGGTTGCGCCCTCCTCCTCTGCATAAATCCCTTTTCATTCCCTCCTTTCTCACCTTTTCCAGCTATGCTAGAATCAAGCAGAGTGTATTGTACCCTGCACACAACGATTCCAGTTTATTACTTATACTCTGGTCTCCCCACGAGTCAAACACAAACTATTCTTGGCACAGTTGGAGGCAGTACAGCACAGGATAGAGATGAGAGCACAGGCTTGACCATCAGTCCATTTGGATTCTGGATCCATCACTATTGCTTGTGAATTCATATGGGTGTTACTTAACTTCAATTTTCATTTCACATCTTCATAAATATTCAAGATTTTACAGGCCAGTTTTGAAGATTAGAACTTTATGATGCTACTATGTAGTAGCCCCTCAATAAATACTAGCTATTATTATAGAATAAGCTCTTCTTCAGTAATAAAGGCCAAGTTTTCCTAGCCTATGTTACCTTCAAAGTAACAGCTAGAGGCTCCATTATGCATCATACCTGGACAAGTGTTCTGTTATGTGTTAAAGCCTTGAATTTCTACTCTTCTCCCTTTTTCTAGGGATCACAAAACTACAGAGACCTCAGAGATGTCACGCAGAAGATGGCAAAACTACCATCAGCCTTGTGTTCTTAAATAACTCCATGGCTCAGAGCTGCCCACGTGCCTGAAATACTGGCCTTGGGGTTTTTGTAAAAGAGAAGGCTAAGCTTTTTTCTTGAGCCACATGCTTGTTGGGCATCTTCTTAAAGCCACCTATCCATTTGTTCTCTCTAATGTAGCTCTGAGAGTCTGAATAAATTCTGAAATAAAAACATTCCATTCTTTCTTTTTATTCATCAAGAATGAATTATTTTATTGAAGTTTATTGGAGAAGACAAGGGGAAAACGTTAACTTAACAAGTCTTTCGTTCTGGGAATAATAACAGAGAGGACCACCATGATTTTCAATGAGTTTGGTTAGGATCAGGCCAGTGCACTGAAGAGGTAGAAACAGCTAGTTAATATCTTTGCCCCCCCTGTCCTGCTTATAACCCCACAAAAATCACCCACTTCACAATTTCTTGCTTGAGCTTCCAGATACTTCTTTTATGCTAAAAATATTTTAAAATTTTATTTTACATATATGAGTGTATTGCCTGCATGTATGCAAGTGTACCCATGTCATGCAGTGCCAGAAGTCAGAAGAACATGTTAGATCTCCTGGAACTGGAGTTACAGATGGTTGTTAGCCATCATGTGGGTGCTGGGAACCAAACCTGGGTTCTCTGCAAGGGCAGCCAGTGCTCTTAACCGCTGAGCCATCTCTCCAACCCCTTCTTGTATGTTAAAACATGCACAGTAAATATAAACAATAGATAGGCAAAATGAACTGTTTCTTCCAACCATGAATCCTTTTGTTCTTGCTACCTTAAACACTAAGTATGGACTGTTTTGGTTTGGAAACTAGGGGGAAAGTGTCCATTTCTATCTGTGCAGTGGGTCTGACTGCTTCTACGGAGCCACAGTCATGAACCCTAGTGCTTCGTCATCAGTCCTTACATGCTCTGTGCACAGGACATTCTGAGAATGACTGGCTGGCAAGGGGGACAGAGGATGAAGAGATCACAGTTGCCAGGAAAAGCTGGTCAAGTTCCCCAGCAAGGAGTTTGTCTAACATCTAAAAACATTAATATACTTTCTTCACATACTGATAGATTGGTGTGTAAAATCACTGCAGATCCTAGGCTGTTTTTAATCTACCTAACTGTGACTTTTCAGCTTTTCTAGCTATACACAAAGTGTAAATCACAGTGGTTACAATCTGTAAAATATTAGGATAACACATAATATTACTGCAACATATTTTAACCATTATTAAATGATAGGAATCTCTTAAACTCAAGGCAGTGTTAAATCAGGTTAGACACTCTCCAATTTCTCTGTGTGCTGTCTTCCCCATCTCAACTGATGACAAATCCATCTTTATAATAGCTTAGGTCCCCCCCAAATGTCAGTATCATCCTTAGTTCTTTCTCTTCTAACAATCTACTAATCAGGAAATAGTCCGTGCTCCACAGTCTGCATTTATGCAGCACCTTTGTACCACCTCCCTAGCTACCATGGTGATGGAACTGTGGGGATCACCTGCAAGGATTAAGAGTCCTCCTAGCTCCTCTCCTGGTTTCTTCCTCATCCCCTGCACTCCAAAACATGCATATACATTCCACATATAACAGGATAACCTTTTCATATGGAAGTCAATTTATTCACGTCCTCCGTTTGAAATCATTCGAAAGACTTATCCATTAAATGTGAAATGTCTCCCATGGGCTCGTTATGTTTGAACACCTGGTCTCCATCTGGCGGCGCTGTTTATGGACCCTGCCTCTTCTATTCTAGGCCTCTTTGGATCTGCCAAGATGTAAAGAGCTGCCACCTCACGTTTCCACCATTGTGGTGGGTGCCTCCCCAGTCACTATGCTTCCTCTCACGATGAACTACATCTCTTGAAACCAGGAGTCAAAACAGACTTTTGTTCCCTTAAGTTGCTTTGGTTAGGTATTTGATCACAGTGACAGGAAAAGTAACTAATACAAGCTCTTCATTTTGCTCTGAACTAAAGCTCAAATCACACAAGAGCTTGTGAGGCCCATGTCACTTCCTGACCGCCTTGCTTCATGCTTTCTCCTCTTTCTCACACCCTGCCCTGGTAGGTTCCTTGTGGACCCTGGATCACACCCAGCATGCTCTTGTCATAAGCTACTCTAGTTCTTCCCCAATGTTTTCTCCTTGATGTTTATTCGGGTGACTCCCTTGCCTTCTTTAAGTCTTGGCTTAAATACCTCCTCTTTAATAAGGTCCACTCTGACTACCCTGTTGTACTCTTACCTGCTTCCCCACTCACTTTCCCTACTTGGTTTTCAATATCACCATAAGTCACATACAGGTGACTTACTGAGATGGTTAATACTTGTTGCCAACTTGACTGGATGTGAAATCAACTGAGAGATAAGCCACTGGGCACATCTGTCAGGGATTTTCTTGATCAAGTTATTTGAAATGGGAAGATCCACCTCAAGTGTGGGCAGTACCTTCAGATGGAAGCCAGATAAAAGGAGATTTGAGGGGAAGAGCTTGGCTTTTCCCTGCTGTTTGCCTTCATGTTGGGCTGGCAAGTTCATCTACCCTGTTTGCATCTACCTGTTGCTGCTGCTGCCATTCTTTGTTGACATCAGAACACAGCTTCTTCAATCTTCTAATGTGGACTGAGGACCTCTGGCTCTCCAGGAATTCTCCAGGCCTTCAGTGCCAGACTGGGATTGCTGAGGCATCCTGCCTTGGGAACTGGGTAGCTATTGGGTTCTTAGCCTGTCCAGTGAGAAGGTAGCAATTATTTAAATACCCAGACCATATCTTGTAAGTCATTTAATAAATATCCATATATAGATATATTCTACTAGCACTGCTCCTCTAGAGAATCCTGGCTGATACACCTACTGTGTTTATTATGTTCCTCTCTGTCTCTAGAATGTAAATTGCATGAAGTTAAGAATTCCTGTTAGCCCTCAAGTATCCAGAATAATGCACCAGCACATGCTAGCCACTTTGTGTACACTCACTGAAAGAAAGGATGGATGAAGCCACGTAATAGGGACAAATGTTTCATGAATATGCAAAGAACTGGGATCACCAGGATCACCAGGATCACCAATACCTCTAGACCTCATGACTGCAGGAAACGCTCTTCCTAACATGAAGAATTGGCACAGGAAAGTGCTGAGGCTTTCTAAAAAGTGGACCGTAAAGAAGAGAGAGGAATCATGGGATGAGGACTCTAGTAAACTCTCCCTACATTACAGTTTAAGTTGATTGACTTTACTGTTAAGAACACTTTGTTTAGGGAATTAGTTCTTGCCCTTGTTTTTCATTAGAATCTGACTGCCTGAGAAAAGCTTGGTGGATCGAGTTCCTGGCCTGCACAAGTATTTCCTGGTGTGGTATCAGGTGTCCTTTCCTTAGGTGGGTTTGTCAGTGAGGGATTAAGGGCTCTGGGATTCAGAGCCAGGCTGTCGCGGTGGTGCTGACGCATGTGCTGCAGTATCTTGGATCTCTATTCAGCTCCCCATATCCAACCCTCCATTCACATTCACCTTCTCGCTGAAATGGTGAACCTGGGAACCTGAGGAGCACTCTCTGGATGTTGTCTTTCCACCTCTGATCCTAGAGTTTGTAGAATTAAAGTGAGGTGAGAAGGTAGGCAGCTAGCAAAGAGGGAGGTGGCATGCCTGTGAGGGCGATCTACAGACGGAAGATGGATGACAGTGTTGGAAAGAATAAATGGGAAGAACAGATGGGTTGAAATTGAGAGTGAGGAAGACGGGCTGCGAGATGGGCAAGCAGAGTCGTTAATTTGCTGTGTGCACCTTACTGCCTAGCATTTTCCAGCATTATGTTTCTTGGAGACATGAAGAAAATGCTATTTATTTTTTCTCCATAAATATGAGAAAGGCTATACCAGCCAAACCTGAAATCATTGCCAATAAGAGAAGAAAATATTTTTCCAAGATCTGCAAACATGAGTTACTTTAAAAATGTAAATATTCGAAGGCTCTCAAATGACCCTTAGACCACAAACACTTTCCAAGACATTTGGCATTGAACTTCTAGCCTATAGGAGATGCATTCATACATGCCTCCAATCAAGGAGGTCCACACTGCCTTTCTCAAGCTGGGGGCAGTGACAGGAAGATTTGTGAACAGCAAGTTACCAAGACTCAGTTACCTCATGAATACGCCCACCACAGGAGCAGCAGTTTGTTGGAGCAATGCAAGAGTACAGTAGAAGAACGTTAGTATTTTTTTTCCAAATCAGGAATAACCTATATGAAAGAGACTTTTCAGATCTGAGGTGGGGGGAGACATCCTGTAGTGCTCCATCAGCCTGTGGAAAGGCCTGCGTTGTCTAAACAGACTCCTGGAGGGTAATTGCCATAGCAGCCCATATAAAAGGCTCAGTGGAAAGGTGCAAAAGTCATTAACAGGAGAGAAATAGGAAGCAATCAGCAACACTTTAAGCAAATTATTACCATGAAATTACACTCCCAGCTTGAGATAAGTGTCCTGGATCTGTTAAAGCTATATACACCTCACTGGCTTAGCTGTGACTGAGGAAACTTTTCCTCTTTGGTTTATTGATGAAGTGTTAGGTCATGACAGGCGGGTAGTGAGGCTGGAGGAAAGAGAGCTACCCGCTTCTTCCAGCGCCTCCTTCAAAGACCTGCTTCTTGCACAGAGGACTCGTGAAGAGAGGCTGGGCAAGTGGCTACTTTTGGGGATGAAATGGAAACTTAAATGGGCAGATTGTACTTTCTTCCAGAGTTGTTTTGAGGAGAAAACCCACACTCTTTCTTGAGTTGCCTAGGAAGATGGAACAAGGGCATTGACAGCAGGGTCCTGCAGCATCTTCACGACTCCTTCTTGCAGCCCACTCAGTCATCTGCATGCCAGAAAGTGTTGCATCCCCCTTCCAACAGTCGTGGCCTTTCTCCAGCCACTCCTCCAGGCTGAAGGTTTCCCCCTTCATCCTCTCCGGCCTAGCCTTTGGAATCCACTCTTCTATGTTCTGTTTCCATGACTCAGGCTGTTGCTATGTGCTTTCCCACCCACCACCGCATAAAGCTCCAGGTCCTGAGCTCGGCTGATCTGTATGGGTCTTCTGCTTCTGCCGTGCTTTCCACAGCAGCACTGGCCACTGAACTTAGCAGTTAGAGCAGTCAACCCTTCAGGAAACCCCCCTTCCGTAGCTCAGATAGCTGCTATTGAGTCTCCTGTCTGCCTAGTGATACTTGAACCCACTAGGCTACACTAGTGTTCTGCTCTTGAAGGAATCAGTCTAATATCCCAGGTCTCTAGATTCGTGTATGGCAGCAGGTTTTCCTGGCAGACACATCAGCTTCTCCCCACAGCGTCCCTGGCAAATGCCCAACACCCCCATCATACTTGTTTTTTGATTGCATGATCCCAGTACTCAGCCAGCTCAATCAGCCCTGTTCTCTGTTACCCTTTCTGTTTTTCTTTCTTATAGCAATTGCAAGAAATTTGTGAGGAAATAAAGCAAAAAAATATTTGGCTTAGCTTCAGTTTTTCCTTAACAATTCATTAAATCTTGGATGTTCACTTTTGCTGAGAAGCAAGGAGCATGTGTCATATATACAATGTACACTGTACTGAGACTTGTAGAAGGAAGACGATGTAAATCAGGTGGAAGAAATACTGTTAATGGGTCTTGGTATTATTGCGTCAGATACTTTTTAATCTATCAGGGATACTCTAAAATCTTAAATTATAAAATACCAGCATTGGAGGGTATACTAGTTACTTTTGTTTTTATAATCGAACCTGACAAGAAGCAACTTAAGGGAGGAAGGATTACAGTTTGATGATGTGCATTTCATCATGGCTGGATGGTCTGATGCTGGGAAAGCGAGGCAGCTGGTCACATTGCATCCAAGTTAGGAAGCAGAGGGATGAAGTCTGGTGCTCAGATTGTTTTCTCTTTTTTATTTCCTCTAGGACCCCAGGCCATGGAATGCTACTGCTCACATTTAGGGTGGATCTTCCCACCTCAATTAACCCAGTCTAGAACTTCCTTACAAATAGGTGAGTAAGGTGTTTCTAGACTCTGTCCACAGCCAATATAGAAAAAAAAAATTCTTTGTTCCACATAAAGTTTATGTCCTTTCAGTTCTTCATAATGTGACTTGGTTTCACATTATTTTTCCATTTTGGACTCAATATTAAAATTTGGTTCTTGCGTATGGCTCTCATGATAGCCAAACAATTTAATTACAGAAAGAGCTTTGCAGAAACTAAAATATTAGTGCTTACAAATCAGTATAGTCACAAAGATACAGGATAGTACTGATACTAAGCAGCCAACTATTGCCTCCACAAAGGGTCTAGTGAATTCTCGTTAACTTCTGATTTTCCTCTCTTGGTAAGGGTCATTCTAGGCATGCTTTCTCTCTTGAATATCTGTGCAAATAACACCTTGGATCCTTGGATCCAGGGAGACCAAAATGAATTTGTGACTGAAGATCCCCCTCTCTTCTTAGCCACGTAGGCATGTTTCCTGCTAGGTAACCAGATCTAATGGCTTAGTTCTGCAGGACTATCATCAAGACCAGGTATGGATCATCAGTCTCACTGTTATCAACAAACAAACTGACAAGCTGGGAAAACCACCCTGAAACTTGCTTTGAATTTGTGGTCACAAAGCCACACTTCACTTAGCACATTTCATGCGTTGACCAAGGGTCAGTGCCAAGTAGACACAGTTCTTACTTTAGGAAAACAGCTCAGACCAGTTCCAGGCTTGTTGGAAATAGTGCTCAGATGTGGTCTGACTAGCTCAGTATGTACTGGGACAATAGCCTTTATATTCTGTTCACTGCCATTCAGCACTCATTTTTAAGTATTCTCTGTGATTCTCTTCCTCAGCAGAAATCACTGACACCTCTTGTGGATTCAAACTACAACTGAGTCAATCTTGTTGGAGAAGGAGCTCAAACTAAAGATTTTACATCTACAGTGATCTTGTCCAGGAATCTAAGTTTCCACACACAGACACACACATATACACACATTAAAAAATATTTAAAAGACGGAACCATAGCCAAGGCAAAAATAAGTAGGCATAATGCCTTCTGGAAACTTAGATTCCTGGACAAGATCGTTGTAGATGTAAAATCTTTAGTTTGAGCTCCTTCTCCAACAAGATTGACTCCGTTGTTGTTTGAATCCACAAGAGGTGTCAGTGATTTCTGCTGAGGAAGAGAATCACAGAGAATACTTAAAAATGAGTGCTGAATGGCAGTGAACGGAATATAAAGGCTATGAGCACGTGAGTACAGATACTGTTCAAGTCTGGAAGAGGGTGACATAACCCCGGGAGCTGGAGTTACAGGCAGTTGTGAGCCACCTCACATGGGTGCTAGGAACCAAGCTGGGGTCCTCTGCAAGAGCAGCATATGCTCTTAACCACTGAGCCATTTCTCTAGCCCTTCTGTCTCCATCTTGATCCTGTTTTATATTTCCTTTATGGCCTGCTGGTTCTTTGTTTATAACACAGTCCTTCCTTAGGCCTCATCTGCCTCGGCAAGGTTCTAATGACCTGTGACATTCTTGCCAGCACCATCTGTAATTTAAGGTTCTTCTGAGAATAAACTTCCTAAAATTCCTGTCCTAAAAGGGAACGTCCCTCTTCCCTATCTCCAAGGTCAACTCTCTTTGGGTTGGCCACACTGTTCTGAATTAATCTGTGGGCTATGGGATATCCAGTCATCCTCATATGGATATCTTTCTGCCTCTATCTTAACATTTAAACCATCTTAAACATTTTCTGTTGCCATAACAGAATATCAGAGACTGTGGAATTTATAAAGAATAGAGTTTCAGAGTCAAAATTTGGGAGGCTGAGGGCAGCAGCATGGTGATAGCATTGGCTGAGCTTCTAGTGAGAGCCTCATGCAATATCATGACATGGAAGGGCCATGAGAAGAGATGAAATGAAGGGACAGCATTGTTTTCTTACAGCTTATAGCAGTTTATTACAGTTGCACTCCTCTGTGAGAGTGAGAACTTGCCCCATGAGAATTAACTCAGTCCCTTAAGACAACATCAGTTCCTTTATGAGAAGAGAGTCATAGTGACCAAAGCATATCTTTAGTCCCCAACTCCTCTTCATACCTCTACACTGAGTATCAGACTTTGACATGAGCATCAGAGGGGGTGACTCATATTCAAGCCAAAGCACTAAAGTAATTCCAGGTACCTACCTGCTGTCATTTGTTCTTGTTAATAAGACCTCAGTTTGCCTCATGTTCAAGCAAGCCTGGATTGAAATATTTCAGGCAGGAATAATTCTTCAGAAGAAAAGCTAAATTAAGCTTGCAAAAACACCTACAAAAGCTACCTTTAAGTTTTAGAGTGAAAAGGAAAGTGAGAAATTATCTAGCCTGATTTTTTTTGTTTGGTTTTTTATTTTTGCAACTGAGACCTTTGCTTTTTTTAATGGAGTAGTTCAGATGCACATTCATGTGAAATTAATCAAAACCGATCTGTTAAGGAAGGAACAAGACTGTGTTAGATTCAGAACAGCAAGGCCAGTTGGGATCCCACCAGGTGTTTTCCTTTGTGGAACCACTAATGACTCACCTCTGCTGTAGTTTGAGAACTGCTGATATTTTTCCAATGGCTTTCTTTTAAAAAGCCACTGAAAACCATGGACATTAGTGATTTTCATTCCATCAAATAGAATGTTGAGTTGATTTTGCAATGCTTGTGCACCTTAGGGTTCAGGTTGTCAAATGACAATCCATTGGACTTACTTCTTTTCATCAAATCCATGGGCACACTGTAAGCAAGATACTATTCTGGCACTGCAGAGAGGCAAAGGGGCCCCATACTCACTTCAGTGTTGCTTTCTCTGAGTCCTAGATGGATGGACACATCCACAACTGGAACTGGAATGCAGGGGTTAAAATAGTGTAATGAAAACAATAAAGTTTTAAAAATAGTCTTATTAGTCAGAGTATCCCAGAGAAGCAGACAAGATACTATTCTGGCACTGCAGAGAGGCAAAGGGGCCCCATAATCACTTCAGTGTTGCTTTCTCTGAGTCCTAGATGGATGGACACATCCGCAACTGGAACTGGAATGCAGGGGTTAAAATAGTGTAATGAAAACAATAAATAAAGTTTTAAAAATAGTCTTATTAGTCAGAGTATCCCAGAGAAGCAGAAAAGATCTTTAAGCATAAGAGGAGGTGTGTGTGTGTATGTGTGTGTGTATCTGTCTGTCTGTGTGAGAGAGACACAGAAGACAGAAGAGAGAGATAGAGACAGAGAGAGATAGAGACAGAGAGACAGAGAGAGACAAAGACACACACACACACACACACACAGAGAGAGAGAGAGAGAGAGAGAGAGAGAGAGAGAGAGAGCCATTGTGTTTTATCTTAGGATTTGGCTCATGTGATTGTAAGAGTAGCTCCTCTGGTTTCTGCAGGGTAGGCCAGGAAAGTGGAGACACAGGGAGCTATTGCTGTTGTACTTGAGTCCAGGGAAAATCTGAAGGAATCCCTTTTCCTTAGGGGAGGTCAGTCATGTTTTCACTAAGGCTTTCAACTAATTAGATGAGGTTTATCAACACTAGGTAGGACTTTTGCTTTACTCAAAGTCTACTCTCTTTATATGTTAATCTCTCTTTATAGGTTAAGTCCCAAAAAATTCCTTTCACAAGGATGTCAAGACTGATATTTGACCACATGTCTGGGTACAGTGGCCTTACAAGTTGACGCATACAATTAACCACTGAAGTAGAAAAAAAAGTATGCTTGGGGAGATAAGAAGACTCTTTAGACACAGTAAGAGTTAGGGTGGTTAGGAAGGGAAGGTATAGTTCAGGGAGTGGCATTAGCTATGATATACATCTGAGAACATGTGCCACTAAAAATCAGTGTAGGCAACAAACAGATTCCTAGTGAACTGAGAGCAATTCTGAACAAATGAGCTTTAAAACTAATTGCATCCAGAAAATAGCTGGAACCTGGTTATTTTACTGATTTTTTTTTCATTTTTTAATTGAATTTTTGTGATTTTCATACAATATAGTTTGATGGCATTTAGATTTGCTTCCCTTTCCACACCCCCCGCCATTTCCCCCATCCAATCTGATGAACTCTCTTGCTTATATAACACGGCCTATAGAGTATGATCTATGTCCCCCAATGGCCTTCTAGGCCCACTAAAAGTCCTAATCCTGCAAGACACTGGGAGGTATTTCCCCTTCCCTGTACCCATCAATTGACAAAAGTTTCTTAAATTGTGTTGGGATTTCTTACTTCCCCATGTCTGTGCTCAGACTTTGTCTGGTTTGAGCTTGCACGGGACTTGGGCATGCTGTCACCATTCCTGTGAGTTCATATGCATAAATGACCAGCTGTCTGAAGACTCTTCTTCCTTGTGCTCATCTCCCTCTCTGGCATTTATGATCTTTCTGCTTCCTCTTCCTCAATGACCCCTGAGCCTTGAGAGGCAGAAGTTTGAAATAGTTGTCCTTGTCAGGGATAAGCACTCTATGGTCTCTTGTTCTCTGCATATTGGTCAGTTGGGGGGTTTCTATGTTAATTCAGGGAATTTCTTTGGTGAGAGTTGAGAGATGCATAATCCTATGTGTAGAGGTTGCATTGAAGATGTGTCACCTAGGGTTAAGTGTCTCACAGACATGTACTTGGCTGAATTTTACCATTCCCTTCCTTCATGCCTCTAGTTAAAGTATAGACATTGTCTTCTAGTTTTAGTCCCAAATTAGAGTGATCAGTTCAAACTCTTCTTTCATTCAGAACCTAGATGCCAAATGTTTTTGTGAAAAAAGGATCAAAAGACTTTATGAGGTAAAAGCCTTAGTTCTCACCACAGTATTCTGCATAGCTATATCTTATATTAAAAAAAAAGCTTTGAAGTCTCACCAATTTTTCAATCCCCAATCACACTTGCTTCCAAAGGCAGGTAACTCCTAATTTTAGCAAATGCAAATTTACAGGGCAAAAATATCAAGTTATTTCTTACAGACTAGGTTAAGTATTATATTCTTATTCTTTTTTAATTTTAAAATATTTTTATTTATTCTTAGAGAATGTCTTACGATGTATGTTTTAATATTTTATTTAGTGCTTTTACTTTTTGTGTATGAGTGTATTGTCTGCATTTACATAAGTGCACCTACTTGTCATGCAATACCCGTGGAGACCAGAAGAGGACTTCGGAGTCCCCTGGAACTGGGATTACAGATGATTGTTGGCCTCCATGTGGGTACTGGGAATCAAACCTGGGTTCTCTGCAAGAGCAGCCAGTGCTCTTAACTGCTGAGCCATTTCTCCAGTCCCTTGCACTGTGTTTTGATCAGACCCCAGCTCCCAGCTCCCCCCTCACCGACTTCCTCCCCATCCCCTGCACACCCAAGCTTCATGTCCTCTATAATTGTTTTATTAAGACTATAAAATTTTGCAAAATAGTGTTTAATTTTAGTTCTCTTGAATATATATTAAAACATAAAACTTATATAATTGTAATATTTTCATAAACAGCAATAGGATTTTGACTTTACAATAGTATGCTATAATATTTTGTGGTTTGTGACTGAAGAAAGTAAGAGTTAGGGATTGAGTATAGGTATTTCTCCCAAATTTGTTTGTCTTAACTCCAGTGTTCTGGCATTAGTAGGTAGGACTTTTGGGAGATAATTAAGCTAAATTGTGGTCCTGAGGGTGGAGTCCCCATGATGGGATTAATGCTATTATAAGATGAAGAGATAGCAGAGCTTTGTATCTCTGCCAAGTGAAAAATATAAAAATATATTGAGGGCAGCTGTCTGTAGGCATAGACCAGTGCCCTCACCAAGAGCTCAACCTGCCATGGGCTTGACCTTAGTTTTCTAAGCCACCCAGAACAAATGTCTGTTGTTTAAGCCCCCAAATATACCTCCCTAGATTTTATTTGGCTGCAGACCATCAATATCAAGCCAATTACTTGATTACTTTTTTTTCTTTTGAGACAGGGTGTCACTATGTAGCCTTGGCTGGCCCGACACTTGCTATGTGGACCAGGCTGGTCTTGAACTAGAATATCCATCTGTTTCTGCCTCCTGAGTGCTGGATTAAAGGCATGTGGCACCATGCTCTACTAGCTCGATAGATTTTAAAAATCACACATCACTCATATATTTTAGCTCTTTTCTGTAAAGAACCTGAGAAAGAGTTGAAAACGGGAAATGGACTTAGGCATGTGGTGGGGGATGGAAGGAAGGGAAACAGACTTAGGCATGTGGTGGGGGAGTGGAAGGAAGGGAAATGGACTTAGGCATGTGGTGGGGAATGGAAGGAAGGGAAACGGACTTAGGCATGTGGTGGGGGAATGGAAGGAAGGGAAACTGAGACAGCAGGTGAATGAACAGAATCTGCTTGGTGATCATTTTAAAACTATTTTCATTTGTCTTTGCACATTTATTTATTCAATGATTTAGACAAAAGTAATACGTGCTCACCATAGAACTCTCTTTCTTTGAAGCCAAAGTCCTTTGTAAGGCAAATGTGGTTAAATCTTAAAACTTGAAATTCAATGTCTTGTCTCCTTGGGTCAAAGCAGGATTGGATTTTAGCTGATTTAACTCAGAAATAATGCACACTTCTTCCTGCAATAGAATTTTCTAAAAAAAGAGTATTTATTTAATGTGACTGTGTGAGTGCCTGAGTGTATGTATATGAACCATGTGCAAGCAGTGCCCATGGAGGCCAGAAGAGGGTGTTTGATTCTGTAACCTGATTTACAGGCAGTTGTAAGCCACCATGTAGGTGCTGGGAACTTCCAGATTCTCTGCAAGAGCAGTCTGTGTTCTTAACTGGTGAGCCATCTCTACAAACCCCTGCAACAAAAACTTTCGCATTACTTTTTTTTTTTCTAACTGAAATAGCATAGACAACATGAATGCTAGCAGTGTGTAGTCAAAGAAATTGCCATGTTTGGCTATTTGGAGCTATGTTTGTACAAATAAGATTTATTTTACCACTTTAAATAGCTGCTAGTAACAGTTAAAATATAGCTTATGACTGGTTAGGTGCAAACCGTTCTTTGCTACTGCAGTGACAAGTTCATTGTAATGGGAAATGAACACATTTGAGAGGATTTGAATTATGAAGAGTATTAAACTGTTTTTAACATTGGTCTATTTTTAATATTTTAAAGCAATATACTGAAATGAAATAAATGTGTTGGAAGAATGTATCCTACTATTATTTGAACAAATCCATGTGAGATAAGCATCCATTTGAAATGACAGAGAAATAGCTTCTACAATTTTCATAAATTATTTAATCTCTGCAGAAATACAGATTTGCCTTTCATTTCATCCAACAATGCTTTGCTGTTGCTTAAACTTCTTTGTTCCATTTATCAGATCTTAAGAGAGTCTATTAATCTGCACCCTTTGTGGCAAAACATGACGCCTGGCCACCTGTCACTACCCAACCTTCTCTCCCTTTGAAAGAGCACACATTCACACCAATTGCTCAGTTTCAATGCTCACCTCTAGTCATCTCCCTCTGAGAGTGACAGAAGAGTGTATCCTTTTCATAACTGAAGATATCAAGTCATGGTGCAAAGCAACTACACACACCAAACCTGCACATCTCCCTGAAGAACAAGTTTATGTCTTTGATCTCACTAAAGACATTGCCACACATGCCAGATAGTCCTGATAATCAGACTGTGAACTAACAATCAAGGGCAACTGCTGACTACTTTAAAATTTTTTGATTTATTTATTTTTATTTTATGTATATGAGTGTTATGCCTGTATGTGTGTAAGCGCACCCATGTCATGCAGTGCCCGAGGAGGTCAGAAGAGGGCATCGGATCCCCAGAACTGAAGTTATAGATGGTTGTTAGCCACTATGTGGGTGCTGGGATTCAAACCTGGGTCTTCTGCAAGAGCAGCCAGTGCTTTTAACCACTAAGCCATTTCGCCAGCCCCAACTGTTGACTACTTTAAAAAAATTATTTTTGAGACTTTCATACATGAGTGTTATCTTTGCATTATTTCCATCCCTGCAGTCCCTCACCAACTCCTCCCATGACCTCCAATTCCCTCTCAATTTCTTCTTTACGAAATATTACAGAAGTAATCTTCAAAAATTATAAAAAAAGCAGTTGTAGAAACAGACTACATGATTCCAAGTTAGTGACATTGTGTTTAAAAATCATTGTTGGGTCAAACTGTAAAATTGGTTGTTTGCAGTGAAGCTTCTTTTGTGGGGTGTTGAAAGGTTATTAAAGGATACACGGAATCATTATTTTCACTTTTTGATGTAGAGTGATTCTAAGTGTGAAGATTTCAAAATCAGTTGTTTTACATTTCATTAAAGTTAGATATTTTCTTAAAGTTTAGTCAACAGAAACAGAAATTGAAAATTCAAATTGAAAATCCTTCAGTCAGCTAAACCCACCTCAGAGTGCATCTCAGTAGCTTAAGAAGTCTGGATGCAGCCAGTCTGCCCTGCTGTACCAGTGCCAACATCTCCTAGTACCACTGGATTTTCTGTGGATTATGATACAATGCTGCTTTAAGGGTAGGGTAAATACCCAATATTTGTACACAGAGCTTTTAATCAAGAATTTGAATAAACATGTAGAATAACTCAGGACCAGTGTGTGGACTGGGGATAATTGAGCTCTGTATCTCAAATGTGTAGAGACAGACACCTTGGAGTGTGATGTGCACTGTGATTTGCAGAGGCAAGGCCAATGAAGACACACATCCTGATCCAACAAAACCCATCCCTGTAGAAAGCATCGCTCCTCTTGGAAGTATGATGTGATTCAAGGAAGAGGAAATGAAGGTTCCCTGGACCAATTCTGGCTCTTGTAAAGTGCCCTGTGACTGCCGCCCTCACACCACCAGGCAATTTCTGATTCCTCTTCTTTGTATGACTGAAACATGGGCATGAACTTTGCTGCCTCCACAGTCGCACAATTGCAGCAGCTAAGGCCAGTGTTTTCAGAGACAGGGATTTAATGTGTCCAGAATATGGAACAACTCTCATGTTCTTGTTTCTGTGGTAATGGGGAGGAAAAAGACAAGATGGCAGGTTTGGTATTCCTTTTCATTGCTTGGTGGGGGAGGGGGGTGGAAAGAGCTGGAGGGTGGAGCGGACGGCAAGGAGCGGGTAGAGGAAGGAGACAAGGAGACTTAGGGAGGAGAAAGGACTGGGAAATAAGCCCAGGGCTGGTATCTGGGGAAAGGAGAACCAATACCTCTTTTGTTGTCAGGAAAACCCTGGGCACAAAGGGTGAGTTTGAGTTTCGCTTCAGGTCAGTTGAGGGCATTGTGAAAAGGCAGTTTCAGACAGCAAACTTAACTGACTGACTCTGAGGTAATTAAATCACTACATTAGGCTGCTGACCATGAAAGCAGAAAAATGCCAGCATACAAAAAGAAGAAAACAAAACCTTACATTTGTATCTAATTATGTAATTAAAATGTTTACTGTTTCATGTAATAATTACGTGGCTCATATTTGATCATGGTGGAGTTTACCTAATCGGTTAAAAGTTTTACCCATTCTTCTTGCGGGATAAAATTTGGTTTTATTTAGTCATTTTTCGCTCAGGCATGCAAGGCTTCATGCCATCTGACTTTGTTTTATTCTGGCTAGGGTTTTGGCAACTTCTATGGTAATTTTCAGTTTTATTTCCTTTCTTCATTGATATCTATAATTATGGGTGACCAGTTACCTGAGAAAGGGATTATTTCTTAGTCTTCCGTTTACTTTCTTAACACAAGTTTGCTTTCTCAGACTTCACAGTGCCTGGCAGGCTGGTTCCAGAACAGTCCTCTGCACTGCTCAGGAGAAGGCTTCCTATCAGGACCCTTTGGGCTCTTTTTTCTGGTGTCTCCCGCCCTTCTACTTTATCGTTGCTCTTGTTTCCTGTAGCTGTACACTTGATTATTCAAGGACTGATTAATCACAGTGCAGATTATTGAAGTACTTCATTTCTTTTCCTCCTCACTTCCTACCTCTTTTTAATTTTTAAAAAAAAAATCTACTTGTGTTTTGCTGTTTCACAGATTAACTGCAGCAGTGATCAGAATAAGGCATGTGGGAAAGAAAGGTAAAGGGAAAAGCAGTCACATGTCCTTTCCTTTTTCCCTTTTTCTTTCGATGCCCTGGTGAGTGGTTGTAGGGGAAAGTATTTAGGACTTGTTATTTAGGATTAAAATTAGCTATTACTTGTAGCTGTGCTATTTAATTATCTTTTATCAGTTACTTGAAATAAACACATTCTGGTGGGGAAGTGGGTGTCACAATGGGTGTCACAGCTGCTAGTTCTGATACTTTGTAGCAGGGCGTCCAGAAGGGCAATGGACTAGTTTAATCTGGGAATGCAATCTGCTAGCCCTATAATAGGATTTTTTTTTTTTTCAAAAGGAAAAGCACTGGAGTGCTTCCTGGAAGCAGAAGCCTTTGTCTAAAAGCTCAGATCATATAAGTGGGTGGATTGATCACTCACTTAAACCTGGGTGTGAGGTGGAGGATCATAAGTGGTGGGTCAAAGACAGGCTCAGGATGGAGCTATCTGAATGGACAAAGTTGGAGACTTTTGTCCCAACACACACCTCTCATCCACTCTGGACATATCCTTTATAGGCAAGATTCTTGGCAACTGATAAGTTTTTTCCCCCCTCCTTCTTTGTAGTTACTAGAAACTACTAGAATAAGTGTTCTCGACCAGGGCCTATTTTAATGCCCAGAGGACAAATGGCAATATCCAGAGACATTTTTGCTGTTAGAGGTGTGATCACTATTGGCACCAGGTAAGTAGAACCCAGTAAAGTTCTAAATACCAGACAGGTATTTAGAGAATTACCCAGTCTCAAACATCATTAGATCTAGAATTCCTGAGCTGAAACATCTACTTAGAGTACTTACTTCACTTCCCAGGTAATAGATAACCTTAAAAATACTTTTTTTTTTGCTGAAGATACCATACACATTGGTCACAGGACATGGAGAAATCAAGTTGGTACTGATCAGAAAGCTTCTACCCTGCTGGCTAGCTTTCATGCTACTAGAAGGTGCTATTTTTGCTGCTGAGAGAAAAAAGCCAGCAACAGTCTTTCCCAGTTGTGAATCCTGTGAACTTCAATAATGAGAGGCTTGACAAGATATGCCCATGAGTGTAATAGTGACATATATGTTATGGGGTTAACTGTTTTCTGATTGGATTCAAGGTTCACTCCACAGGAAGAAACACACGCTCGGCTCTATAAATTTGATAGTAACCCAGATTTATGACTGGGGTGCTCAAGGGTCCCAGGAGAGAACTATTACTATTATTCTGCTAAATGGAATAGTATCAAATGGTCCTCTAAATTCATATCTCTCTACTAAGAGATTAATGCAGCTCTCAGATCTCATTAGAGAAGTTTCTTTGTGCT
Organism: Nannospalax galili; assembly: GCF_000622305.1. Classification (NCBI taxonomy): domain Eukaryota; kingdom Metazoa; phylum Chordata; class Mammalia; order Rodentia; family Spalacidae; genus Nannospalax; species Nannospalax galili. The sequence continues at coordinate 245,875 of NW_008351700.1, forward strand.
GTTGATGGCGGTTAATACAGAAGCTCATCACTGGTCAACGTGCAGTGAATAAGTGTCTGTGGAATGTTCAGCCACAATTGGGACATCTGTATTACTGCTATCCCAAGGCTTAGGGACTATTGTAGAAGAGGGGAGCAGAAAGATTACAAAAGCCAGAGGTCAGGGAGGATGAGAACAGAACAGGTTTTTTGGACATGACAGAACCACTGCATTCATGAACTCACAGAAGCTGTGGCTGCCTGCATAAGACCCAAACAAGATCTAGCCAGGCGGCATTCAAACACGGTAGTGAGAGGGGTGCACAGGCCCCCACCCCTAACTCAGGAGCTATGGAGGTAATGGCTCCTGGTGGAGGAACAGTCAGTTTTCTTTAAGGGTGTGGCTCCTCATAGTTTGATCCCACTCCAATGGTTGGCCCCACACCCAGAAGTGTATGAGTAGCGCAAATTGGACTTAGTGGGTTATTTAAAAGGAAACAGTTGGAGGAAGTAGACAGGCAGTGGTAGAGGAAAAGTTAGGGGAAGTAGAGGAGGGTGAGTGTGATCAAAATACTTCGTATGAATTTTTCAAAAATTAATAAAAATATGAAGAAAAACTCTTTTGGGGGCATGCCTCTAGCCACATGTCAGCATAGTCAAGAGATGAAAACTACTGTGTGTGTGTGTGTGTGTGTGTGTGTGTGTGTAGAGACAGAGAGAGAGAGAGAGAGAGAGAGAGAGAGAGAGAGAGAGACAGAAACTAGACAGCTGGACAGATGGAGCCTACTTATATAATGACTCTATTCACTAATATTCTCTCTGGAGTGCTCAACAGAGAAAACTTGGCTGAGTACCTTTATCCAAAACACTTTTCCACCAGATTTCAGATTTCAGAGTTTTTTCTGTTTTCATTTTTTTTTTGTTTGTTTGTTTTTGTTTTGTTTTGTTTGTTTGTTTTGTGGTGGTGGGAAATATTTTCATAGATTGTCAGCAGTTGAGTATCCCTAATCTGGAAACTTAAAATCCATTTTAGAGCATTTGACTATCAAATTAGGGATCCTCAACACACACACACACACACACACACACACACACACACACACACATGCATGCACATGGCACACATGCATGCCCGCAAAATATTGTCAAATGTACTTTAGGAACAAAACAACTCTATGTATTTTCCACAAAGCAAATTTGTATATAAATATTGTTCAAGAAAAAAGTTAATTTCTGAAGCTCATTGATGATTCTAAGGATTCATCGTCGAGTTTTCTCAGCCTAAATGATTTTAGACTTTAGCTTTCTACCTGCTAAACATTTAGTGTCTTCATTGAAAACATTCTTCCCTTTCTGTGGCCTCAGGGGAAAGACACAAGCACCAAGTGCTCTGTGTAGGTTTTTCTTGGTTGTCATGACAAATTAGCACTCACTGGGTGTCTTAAGACAGCAGCAATTATTCCCTCACAGTTCTATAGACCAGAGTCTGACAGGCAAGGTGTCAGTGGGGCTATGCTCCCTCTAGGGAGATGCAGCATCACTCTAATCTCTGCCTCTGCCTTCATGTCACCTTCTCTGTGCCTGTGTGAGACTTCTTCTGTTTCTTAAAAGGACACTCTAAATTCAAAATGAACTCACCTCTGTAATTTAATTACATCTACAAAAATCCTTTTCCCAAAGACAGTCACATTCACATGTCCTAGGGGCATAGTTATGGACATAGACATCATTTTTGGATCTATCACTCACCCGACTTCTGTGTGGTCTTGCTGCTCCACAGTTGTGATGACTGACTACATTGGGTTTCCCCACAGGAGAGGATTCTGGGGATGTGAGAACTTTTAGTTACTGTTCTCTTAGAACATGGGCCCGGGAAGGAAAATTCCAGGTAAATCAGATTGAGCACATGGCAGAACAGAGCCTGTGTGTCCGGTATTTCTATGCTAGAGGTCCTAAAATCATTGCTGCATGACTATGGGATGGGTATAAAACAAGAGAAGGCAAGTGTCTCTGAGGAGAAGACTGGATGTGTGTTGGCTTTCTCTGCTTTGGCCACTGTGACAGATTTCTGGCTTGTGCTGGAAGGGGAGGCCAGGGAGCTTTGCTCTGACAGACCCCTCTCAAACTCCATGTCTGATCATCTTGTTACTGGGTCAGCCCTGTGATTCGCTCCATTTGTGTTACTGAAGGCAGCTAGGACAGGAGACCCGGGTTGACTACACTGAGCCACCTGTCCTATCCAACCTCAGCAGTTATTTACATTCTGTTACTATGGCCTTCCTCCTTTCTGTGCCCTCCCCCTTGTCACCCAGTCCCATCAGCCTCTTCAGCTGGACAGCAAAGAAAGGCAGCCAGGAAAGCTGGGGCTTTGATCTTCTGCAGAGGCAGGCCCCTTTTCTCTGTCCACATGACCAGGGTCACTGAGGGTCAACCTCAGAGCTGACCCTCAGTCAGGACCCATATGCCTAGTGACTTGCTTTGAAGAGTCCTCAGAGCCAAGGACAACGAAAGTGGCCTGGTGTGTGCTCACTGTGGAGATATCTGAGCGTAGCAGCCTCGACCTTGCGCTAATAACTTCTGTCTTGAGAAGACAAGATAATCCCACCTTCAAACCAACTTTTTAAGCTCCTTGTATGCACATCCCCTCTTCTGACCTGAGCCTGTGAGAAGATGGGGCTGGATCCGGTTCCTTTCTTAACCCCATTTTATTCTCCGTGCCGAAAAAGATAAGCCTCCTTGTGGGAAAGAAAGCAGCTGCATTGGATCAGGTTAGAGGCAGTAAATTTGAAAGCAAACATGAATGAAATTATATCAGGACACTCTGTCATGATGACTTTGGCTCTTGCCACAGTCAGCTTGGTTTCATCTTTCATTCACACCAACTCGCACTGTCTCATGATTTAAAATGTTCATCGCCTAATTCAGAAAGCCACCGAAGATCCTTTCATCATTGCCATGTAGCATTTTGATCATCTTAAAATTTCCATGTGCAATTATTTCAATGTGAAACAAACTTTTTATGAGCTGTTCTTGATGGTGGATTTTCATTCACTTGTTCCATCTTGACTTAAATATTAGCTATCCATTTAAGCATCCATTGGTTTAAATATGAAGTATAAATACAGGGTTTTGAGGATATGGCTGAATACTTTTCTCAGTGGTTGTTCTCTCTACGCAACTGTGCGCAACTGAACGCAGTCTACCGGTTCCTGTGGTACTTTATTGTCTCACATGTGGTACAGAAGGCTGAATTTATTTTGCTTCTTTTACTTCCATACTTTAGATATATAACTGTTTCTATTTCCTTTGTGTATAGTGATCACAATATCTGCTTTAGATAGCTTTATAATATTTGCATCAAGCATCTAGTATGATAATCCATTCCTACTTTTTTCCTTCCTTCCTTCCTTCCTTCCTTCCTTCCTTCTTTCTTTCTTTCTTTCTTTCTTTCTTTCTTTCTTTCTTTCTTTCTTTCTTTCTTTCTTTCTTTCTTCTTTCTGAAATTCCAGGTCTTCTGATTTTTTTTTCTCTATAGAGAACATTCTTTGACAGTAAAAAACTTTCATGGCACTCCTTCACATGAGTATATTTTTATTTCCCATTTGTTGATGAAGATAATATTTCTGGATACAGAGTTTTAGCCTCACAATTCTATTTTTTCAGTATTTGAAAAATACTGTTAGAAATTGTTCTGTCCTCCTTTAATCTGAAAAACCTTTCATAAGGTGTCATTTCACTGGATACTTTCAGGATGATTTTCCTTGGTTTTCAAGTTTAAGTGTAATATGCTTTGGTTGGTTTCCTTGGATTCATTCTATTTGGGATTCATTTAGCTTCTTAAATCAATAAACATATGACTTTATCTAGTTATAATTTTTGAATTTTTTTCTCTGATCCCATTTAAAGACTACACTAATATTAGCTCTTTTTCTATGGTTTTATAGGCTCCCGAGGCTGTTTGCTGTTTTCATGTCTATTTCTAAGATAATTATTTAACAATTTTAATGTAATTTTAACATTTTGAGGATTTATTACATGAATATTGCATTTGCTTTATTTCCATTCCTCTCCATCTCCCTCCAGCTCCTCCCATGTTCCTCCACTCCTTCTCAGTTTCTTGTCCTCCTTTTTGATTATTATTTTTACATATGCATATACATATATTTATAAATGTACATAATAAATACATACATACACTGTCAAAACTTTCCGCTAACTTCTGAAGTGTTTCATTTCCTTTTGTTGTCCCTTCCATTTCTTTGCTGAAATCTCTTTTATATTGTTTACTTGTTTCAAGTAACTTTATGATGATGCCTTAAAAATCCTTGTCAGATAATTCTAATATCAGATTCATCTCAATGTGGGTCTCTGTTGATTTACGTTTTCCTGTTCGAGTTGTGATTTTCTTAGTTCTTGGAATGCACAGTAAGCTTTTTTAAATCATGGAAGTTTATTATGAAACCATGGATCCTATTTAGTCTTTATTTAAGAGGTTCAAAATGAAGAGTGAACATGTATGCTGAGCTTCATGACAGAGGCTGCTGACAGTGTACTTCTTAGTTAGACATTTATTTATGCTGCCTTCCTATAGAAAAGTAGAGAGGACTGCAGGCTCTCCCTTGGTCCAATGAGACCTTCACAGAGAAAGCAAGGTATGGCCCATCTGTCTCCTACTGGGCTATAAATTCAGTTCTCTCAGGCCTTGCTGGGGCCAAAGGAAGGACAGGGATGTGTCAAGCCATCTTGCCTCCTACTGCCTCTTAGTATCTCATGGGTACAACAAACTGGAGGCTCGGCTTTGCACCATACCTCACTGATGAAAGTAGAAGAGAGCCAGATGCTACACCAGCCTTGCTTCCTACCATGTCTCTCTCACTGATATCTGATGGGCAATGGAAGATGAACTTGCTCTTCTACCCACCATCCCTACCTGTCGGGGGGTTTAGAATGTCTCATTCATTCATTCAAGTAGAACTTACTGAATAGCAGACATTAAAGGACTGTATGTGTTCAGTGAAGTCAGGACAAATTTTTCTTCTGTTTCTTCATGAACTTTACTGTCTAATGAGAAAGACAGACATTAGAATAGAATATTTATGAAGAAAATTTAAAATTGGATTTAGTGCCAGAAGGGTTTGCTGGGGAGTGGACAGAAACTCTTTGAGGAAGAAGTGGTACTTTAATTAAATCTTGAGTTGGCAAGAGTTGGCTTGGTGAAGGGTGTTTCAAGGCACAGAGAGGAAAGCTGGGGCAAAAGCCACACATTAGGAAAAACTTGGCATCAAGCAACACTACTGCTTCTTTTGTTGTTGGTTATGGTTGAGACAGGATCTAACTGTGTAGCCCAGGCTGGTCTTGAACTCACGTCTTTCTGTACAGCCTGCTGAATGCTAGGAATATAGGTGTGTACTGCCACACTTACCCCATAACTCCACCATTAAATAGGAACATAATGCCACAATAAAAAAAGTGAAAAGGAACAAATGAAGGTAATTTTAATGACACTGTATTTAATCTCAAATGTGTCCACATATCGCTTCAAAATGTGATCAGAAAAAAATTTAATGAGATATTTTATATTCATGTTTTATAGAAAAAGCTTTAAAATATGTTTACACTTAAAACACATAGCAATTTGAACTACTCACATTTCAAGTGTCCAATAACCACATGTGGCTAGTACTAGATAGAATGGCTCTAAAGAGGACAGGCACTGCCTGAATTATGGGTGTGGAAGTGCAGTCTTGAAACCAAACTAGAAGACCAATTCTGTGTCACTGAGATGGATAAAGACGGGTAAGACAGGTTCTGCGGAGTCTTGGACTGGGCAACTGCAAGTAGCAGCGGGTAAAAGATAATTAGCTGTGACCAAAAGAGGAGAGTAGTTTGGGAGAATATCTCAATTTGAGGATGATTTAAATCGATATGCTCTAGATCCTGGTTCACTGTGGTCATGGTTTATTTAGGGTTTCTGCATCACTACTGGAAACATCAGAGCAAGAGGCAGGAGTGATGAGGAGAAGCAGCCTCCAGGGCATATTGCTAACTAAGATCTCCAGCAACACTGGGCAATTATCCATGCCCAACCCCGGATCCACAGGGATGGAAGGGAGGAACCTGTGACTGCTCAGTTTATAGAAGATTAATATAATCTTGACGAGAGCCAGAATCACCTAGAAGACAAATCTCTGGACATGCCTATGAGAGTTTCTAGACTGGGTTAATTGAGGTGAGAAGACCCGCCTTAAATGTGGGTGTCACCATTTCTGGGGCTGAAATCCCTCACTGAATAGGGATTACAAAGGGAACATAACATGGGTGCTAATCTTTCTCTGCTTCCTAACTGTGGATGCCATGTGACCAGATGCCCTACCTGTTTTGATAGATCAGACCCTTCAACTGTGAGCTAAAATAAACTCTTCCTTTCTTATGTTGCTTTCATCAGGTACTTTGTCATAGCAACGAGAAACGGAACTACTTTGTCATAGCAACGAGAAACGGAACTACTTACAGAAGCCCTGGTCCTGTATCACCTCCACACGCTTTCATTCACTAGCAGTGACCCCAGTTACACAAGAGACGTGAAATAAATGCATCAACTCTAAAAATGTCACGTGGGTGAAACAATACAAGGTAAGTTCTCTTGTAACTGACAGCAGACTTTAGAAGCCCCAAAGAAGCTCACTCCTCAAAGACGTTTCTAGCCCGTAAGCCAAAATGCTGATGAGAAAGAAGACATAATACCACTAGTAGGTCACAGTGTGTGGCACTGTCCTTTGTTTTCTAGAGCCTTTCTAGCACCCCCAGCTAGGTCTGCACTAAGCCTTCATGCATTGGCTGAGCTGAGCAGACACAGAAATGAAAAACCATGCAGCTTGACTTTTTAAAAATAAAACACAGCATCTGAAAATGAATGTGAGACTCTGGAGAAACTCCCATTGGAATCTAAGAGTTATAGGGCCTTGTGTAGGTCATCTGCTATTGAGTTGTGCAGGGTAGGAAGCTAGGAGACCGCATTTAATACTACTACCCCTGCTAAGAGGCTCCATGAACACTGTAAACTCAGTTATAAAGATGCAGCAACATACTCATTATTTTTCTGCTTTTCAGTGAAGCAGGAAAAAAAATCAAAACATGAAGTTCAAATATTAAGCACCTTCTTGTAGGGTTCAATGCTGGAAAGTGCCAGAAAACTCAAATGTGAATCAAATTCCGACTGACCTCAAGCCTTTTTCTCAGTTCTACACTTGGTTCTGAAGGCCACTTGAGAAGACTTGCTGTGTGCTGCAGGTACTGAGCTGAGGATCATCTTCGGAACAACTGGACAAAAGGTCACTTGCTGCTCTGAGAATCTGATGGCTTTGCAGGCAAATGCAGTTAGAAATGTAGGATCTTGGGGCTGGAGAGAGGGCTCAGTAGTTAAGAGTACTGGCTGTTCTGGTAGAGGACCTGGGTTAATTTGGGAAGCAGGGTAGAGAATTGGTGCAAATGATCAGAGTAAGATATAGCTCCAAAGACATGCTCTCTGCTCTCCAGGGTCTGACCTCCTCCAACCAGGCTCCATCCTCCACAGTTCTCCCACCTTCATGGTTTCCTAAAAATTTGAGATCATCAGTGGTATAATCCCTTCATTAAGTCAGAGCCCTCATAATCCAATCTTCTCTGGAAACACCCTCACAGACACACTCAGAGGTGTGTTTTAGTAATTTAGCAGGCACTTCTCAATCTAATCTAATTAACAGTCAAGTGTAGCCACCTTCTATATTAATTTACAGATGTTAAAATGTGTTACAGCCAGTGTAATATGATACCACATGTACTCATTTAGTTTTGTACAATGCGTGATTTGGCTGCAAAAGTGTAAGCTCCAGGAAAGCAAGGATTTTTGCTTATTGGTTTGCTGTCTATAACAGGGCCTGGTACTTAGCAGGTATGTAACACCTAGTAACTGTTTATGTAAGGCATGGATTTTGACCAAAAAGGACGGCCTTCCATAATGAGGGCCAGCTCGGTTGTAGGGCCCCGAGCCTGTGTTCTGCAAATCCTCAGAAGAAAGAAGCTGAACATGCTTGATGAAGTTTTATTTTAATTACAAACATATTGTATAGCTAAACTTGATAGGTGTTAATAAATCACACCAAGACCAACCTGCATTCTTCCTTTCACAGGGCAAAAGCATACTCAACAAGGAAAAGGGCAGAGGATTTAGGAGAGGGCTAAGGGTTCTTTTTCTCTTTACCCTACAGATAGAGCATAAGCCTTTTCCTTTTCGTTTTTCTTCTCCTGTGCATACACTTGACCTCTTCTTGCCCTCTTTCACCTGGAGCTCTGCACAGTTCCCTCACAAGGGCATCTAATCATTTCCAGCATGCGACAACATTTGGTTCGATGCCCTTATCAGCGTCACCTTTTCCTCTCTCCCACTTACCCCCTGCCCCACCTTAACGGAGACCTGGAATGGACCTCGGCGATCAGTGACACGTCCGCCACTTCTTCAAACACTTCATGCAGAAAATCTTTCAGAGATGTGATTGTAGGACCCTAGACCTGGAAAATGCCTGTCATCAAGATCTGTACATCTGTCAAAGGAATTCATTCCAATGACATTACTTGGTGCCTGGCATTTATTTTGTTGTTAGAAGAGGGGGGAAAAGTCAATGTACAATTATGGACATTTTCTTACATATTTAAAATAAATGCAGCTACTCTCAATTTATTTCCATTTGGTATTTATAAATCAGTTTATTTAAATAATTTGAGAACTCCAATTTGGTTTCTTTTGATGGCATGTGTAAAAGGAGGTTTCACTTACTTTTTAGAAAGTGGGGGCTGGGTTTTTTTTGGAGTTTTTTACTTTGAAAAATGTATGGATAGCATTATATTCAATATGCTTCATATTCTTAATGACTTTTCTGTATATACAAGTAATAGGAGATTGAGTTATTTCTGGTATTAAAAAAATAATTCTTCTTCATCATATTATTAGTGTTCAGGATAACAACTTCAAATACAATGAAGTGTTTAACACGGCTTCTAATTGACACAGAAAATTAAAGCTGCTGAAAATGTTGCCTTTTAAAATCAGAATTAATACCAGATTTCTATAGCATTCTTACTACATAAACACTTTAAAATGCCAAATTATTGTGTGAGAGCAAAAACTGAAGTATTTCTCCTTATTGACCTTTGAATTTTCTTTATGATTCATTTGAAAAAGTATCACTTCTTTGAAAGTCAAGCTGTTTTCTAATGCTCCACGTAAACCCACACAGACTAGTAAGAGCCGTGGTTCTTAATCAAAAACAACTGTTAGAGGAGAATTCCTCACTGTAAATGTGAGTCCTTCCCACATTCACCCAGCTCCTTGTAAGGAGAGAAAATGAAGCACAATTAGCAGAGAAGACTGGTTGTCAAGTCATTTGATTTTTAGACAATTTAAAAATTGCATCTTATTTTTATGAAATTATAAACTGTGACACACGTGCTTCTTAATATTAATTGTGATTTTTTATATGAATGATTTATTTCCTCTAATTTACTTCCTAGAACACTGCAAGGTGAGCCCTAGACAGATGGAAGGAATCTGATGTAGTCTCAAGCAATTCATTTATGGTCCTTCAAGTTCTGCACCTTGACAAGATTTCAAATTTTGAAATTTTCTTTGTTTACTGTAATGATCTTTGTTTTAAAAATTTCTTTTGTTTTATATCTATTTTTAAGATTAAGTGCTTTTAAATGTAGTTTCAACTGCTCCTAAATATTTTATAGTCATATGTTTTTTAATGTCTAAAACTAAGAATGATACTAAATCTTGAAACTAATAAATATAGCACATTTTCAAATTCTATCAGCTTAAATAAAAGAGACCAAGTTAAACAAGGGAGCATGCTGACTGAAATACAATATCTTGTAGATATTTGTTTTTGCTGATGTTTTTGTTTTTGTTTTGCTTTTTTTGTTTTTCTTGTTTGTTTGTTTGTTTTGAGACAGGGTCTCCCTGTAGCCCCAGCTGGCCCGGAAATCACTGTGTAAACCAGGATGGCCTTGATCTCACAGAGATTCACTTGCCTCTGTCTCCCAAGTGCTGAGTTAAAGGCATGTGCCACCATACCCAGCTTGAAGATATTTGAATCTGATATATATATATATATATATATATATATCAGAGAAAGAGTGAAGATTTACTGACAAACTTTTCTAAGTTATCCTAGTTATCTCCTTTTGATATTAAAACTGAATTAGTTTATTTATTATAAGGTAACATCTATTTTCTGCTTTAAATAAGTGTTTTCTAAGATTTGAAATATTATGTCATAAGAAAATGTTTATTTACACAGTAGGTGGTATACCAAACGGAAAGTTTTTATGAGCAGAAATATAATAATCTGATCATCTGATCTTTACATAATTATAATGTCACTTTAAGATAGAAAACCATTAAAAATTAAATGATAAATATCGATGGGGTAAATCCTGATTATAGTTATCAATACACAAATTAATTAAATTATGATAAGAATTCATTACAAAAGGAAGTTCTATAAAGTTACTCTTATTTTCATCAAAAAATTTAGAAGGCACCCCCTGATCTCCGTGTTACTGGCTGATTATAAAGCTTGGACTGTAGCCTATAACAGATTACACTAGATACACATTTGTTATCTTCTCCATTCTCTAATTAGATATATCTAGAGCCACTTCATTCTCAATTTTTATAACATTTCTATTTATTAACCAATTATGTGAAAAAATGTTTCAGGGTTCTTTTGTATGTGTGTGAAACAGGTGTTCCCTATAGTCCCAGCTGGCCTGGAACTCACTGCATAGAACAGGCTGACCTCCATCTCATAGAGACCTGTTTGCCTCTGCCTCTTGAGTGCTGGGATTTAAGGTGTGCGCCATCATGCCCAGCATGTTTCAGCATTTTAACGACCTAGACTAACCTTTGGAAACAAAATATAACTATAGTTTTCTCACATAATCATAACCAGTAGCTGTTTACCTTACTCAAACAGACACCTGATAAGGAATCATGCTCACCACTCAAATTTTGAATGTATTGTAATACATTTAAAGTTAAATTATCAAGTATAGGTATCTAGTGATGCAGCTACAGCTTTAAGAATTTCCCCTAATAGTCCTTAATGATTTTCTATGTGGAATTATTGTCAATTTGATATACCTTTTTATGAGCAAATTAGGTTTTTTTCATTATACAGCACTAATACAGTCCTTTAAAAATAGTATTTTTGAAATATTTTTGACATATCATACAAGTAATCCATTTAAAATGTACAATTCAATGAGTTTTAGTATGTTTACAGAGTTGGAAAATCATCACTGCAGTAAATTCTAAAAGATTTTCATCACTCCCACAGAATCTCTACACCAATCTTTCACATAGGCCTCCTGGCCCTCAGCTACCACTAATTCATTTTGTTTATTTGAAGTTGCCATTTCATATACTTTATATAAATAGAATCTTACAATATGTGGCCTTTGTGTGCAAATTCTTTTCCTTGACATCATAGTTCTAGAATTTCTCTAACCATTTTTATCCTTCCACTAACAAATAATATTCATTATGAAGATGAATATTTACACTTGCATTATGGTTGAACATGAGATCTAGAGACATCGTAGAATAACTTTCTAGTTTGATTATATGCAAAACCCTCCGTTATCACCCTAGTAAGGCAGCACTACCTTGCTTCTCCCGTTTGTATTTGTACACACAGATTGTTCAATAACATTGTTATTTGCATGGCTTCATTTGATCCTTATTGCACCAACAAATGGAGACAAGCAGACCTTGCAGTGCTACCTCAGTTTTCCAGGTGAAATCCTGTAGCTCCGGGCAATCAATATGTGTTTTTGGTCACACAATAAAGGACTGGGGGAGTCAAGGGCTGCTTCTGCTGCCAAAGCTCCTCCTTGGGAGAGAGAACCTGAGTGATCCAAGCAGGATGGTCCACTTGGGAGGTTGAGGCAAGAGGACTGCAGGTTTGAGGCCAGCCTGAGCTAAATAGCACACTCTATCCCAAAGAAGCAAAAACTGGAGTGAAAGCAACACTAAAAAAGATCCAGACTGTAGTAGATCCACTCTGCCCACTGCTGGAGTTGTGATTTCCATATTAGTGCAGAACACTTATTTTTTCAGACATAAATAGAGCAAAAAGTTTCTTCGTTTTATGGATGTGGAAGCAGTCCTGGGGATGGAAAGAAATTCTCTAATGGCAACCTGTGAGTCACTTGCTTCACAGGATGTAGTCATCAGTGCCTTCCCCTCCAAGGTGAGGGGAACCCATAGTGACTGCTATCCCAGAGGGAGCAGCTGGGCAGAAGGGAGGGAGCAGTTCAACAACTGATAAGTTATCAGCCTCCAGCCCCATGTGGTCTCAGCCTTCAAATACCTACAGAAAGGTCCAGCGAAGATTCTCTCCCCTCCCTCCATTTGGGTCTTTTCCTTCCTAATTCAGTCAAGTAGGCCTATAATGAACTCTTTGGTTCCTCTCTAAGACTTTACCAGAGCCAGGACTCCTGGGGCTAGTGAAGGAGTCACACGTGGGGTGACACGAAGAACCAAGGCCATCAGCACAGAAGAGGGAAGACATGTGAAGGGCTTGGTCTTTCTCCAGAACAGGGCCTGAGGAGGATGAGTTTTGCTTGTACATCAGTCCTTCCCCATTAACAGGTCAGCCACCTGCTGTAATGGAAAGTAAGCACATCCCAGGCAGCCAGCTCAGGGAAAGGTGTCCCTGGACCAAAATGTGCCAAGAATGATTTCTTCTTCCTCTCCTCAATCAGGCTTCAGTATGCTTCTCCAGGAAACTATTTGAATCAGCAGGAAACTCCAGGGCAGTCATAGTTTAGTTAACTACCCAAGCCTGAGAGCCAGTAGAAAATGAACTAAATCTTAAGTTTTCTTTAGATCTGAATTAATGTCATTTCTCAAAGAGGTGTTTGTCTAGCTTTCAAAAGCCAGCAGGTACTTTTATGTATAACCCAAATGCAGCCTTCAGATTAGGGACAGAGTAAAATTATGGATGCAAGAGAGTAGACAGACAGCCTTGCAGCTAATTGCAAGCCTTCACCATGTCACTAAATTCCTGGGATCCCAGCTCCTTAATCTGTAAAATGGGGCAGCAGCTATGCCTGATGCCTTTTCTGACAGGGCTGTGTGAGGAGTGAAGGGTGTAAACAGATAAGCACATGGAACAATGTCTCCTCAGATATTTTAGTAGTGCTTAAAAAGTGGTACCATGTTTAAAAAATATTTTCTAAACTGTTTTTATTTTTTCTATAAAGTGATTTTTCTAATTGCTTAATAAGTTCTTAATAACTATTATAACATTTACTTGCAGTTGCTTGTGTTTGTATTTAATTCCTGCCTTGAAGTAAACTGAGTTTAACAGTTTGTTGTGGTGCTTTGGTTTAAAAAAAAAAGACATGAAAGCAAAAGACGGTCTAGTTGGGAAGAAGAAAGGGACCAGCAGGAGTGGGAGGGGGACAAGGCAGTGGGGGTGAATATGATGCCAATTATATTATGTACATGCATGAAAATGTCACAACAAAACCCATTATATGTATAATTAATATGTGCCGTACAAACTTTTTTAAAAAAAATCTTGTTGTGGGAGGAAGAGAGGATAGATGTTATGGTTTGAATGAGAGAGTGCCTCATGGGCTCATGTGTTTGGACATTTGGTTCCAGATGATGGTGCTGCTTTGAGAGATTATGGGTCTTGTAGGAGGTAGAAAGCAGCTGGAGGAAGTGACTCACTATGCTGGATGAGTTTTGAAGGTTATAGCAGAGCTCCAGTTCTAGCCTGCACTCTAACTCTGCTTCCTGGTCCATGGTCCAGCAAGATGTGAGGCATCTCAGCCCTTGCTTATACTGCCATGAATCCTGCTGTGCCTTCCTCTGCATGACAGATTATACATTCTCAAACCATGAGCCAAAACAAACCCTTCTTCCCCAAAGTTGTTTCTGTCTGATATTGAGATAATGAAAGTAACCAATATAAGACTTAAATAAAAGTCTGGTTTTATGTTTAAAAGATATTCTGAGCCAAATGTGGTAACATGTACCTATAATGCCAGAACTCTGGAGATTGAGGTAAGAGGATCCCCAAAGACCAGTCTAATCTGCATAATGTGTTCCAGCCTAGCCAGGTGTATAGAGCAAGACCTTGTCTCCAAATAAAACCCCACAGAAAAGCAAAAAAGATACACTAGAAATTTGATTCTGAATTTTAGACTCGTGTACACCATTTGCCTTCTTTGTATAATTGAAGTACAATTACCATTTTCTTCTATGCGTGAGTCATTTTATTTTTAATTGATGATAATTATGCATATTTATGGAGTACAGTGTGGTTTTGTTCCATGTATACCTTCTAGAAAGATTCAACTATGCTAATTTATATATCCATGGCGACCCAAAATATATTATTTAAGATGATGTATTTTATGTTTTAAAGTGGCTAGGTGATTTGTTTGATTAATTAAATTTACATATTACATTTCCAGGAATCTGCCCACTACAAGAAAAAAGGAACATTTAGCATGAACTCTCTGATAGTTGGGATCTGATGACAGTCCTTGTCTCCTAGTCACCAAGCAATAGTGAGACAGCAGCTGTGACTATTTTGGTGACTTTATTTTTCCCTCCAAATATATTATATTCATGGCTTTATTCACATTGTTGCTGGCTTGGAGGGAAGGTTGGAGGCAGAGTTTCTGAGTTAATTAACTTCCCCAGATAACTGGAAGCTCCAACAGAATCCACTGAGCCATGATCTGTGTCAGAATTATATGGGCTGCTAGGCAGACAGCAGCAGGAGGCACAGAAAACAAGGGGACACTTTTGCTCTTAGGGGAGAACAAGGGGCATAAAAAGTAACATAAAATTTAGCACTTCATCTAGTTGTATTTATTTTTATCTTTTTATTATTGCTTTTATTTTATGTGTATGAGTGTTTTGCCTGCGAGGAAGTACATCCATGTGTGCGAGTAAGTACATTCATGAGTACGGAGGCCAGAAGAGGGCAACATATTCGCTGGAACTGGAGTTATGGACACATGTTAGCCACAACATGGGTGCTGGGAACTGAGCCCAGGTCCTGTGCAAGAACAGCTGGTGCTCTTACTGCTGAGCCATCTTGCCAGCCCCTAGCCAATTTTAAATGTACAGTTCTTCAGTGTTACTTGCATGTTCATTGAAATGTGGGCATCATAAACATCGTCCCTAGAACTCTTCAATGTTTTTGAAACCAGCCCTAGATTATTTTGGGAATGTGGAAATTTAGAGATAGACAATTCAATTCATCAGAAGAGCTATGTGAGGGAATAATTAAAATTAAAATAAAATAAAAAATCAATTTAAATGAGCTCTCAGCCATGTTGGCAGTGATAAAATGAACATAAAAGAACACTGCTGATGGTGAATAAATTAGTAAATGTGGAGAAATTTGTATATACAGAAATATGTAGATATAGACATATATCTCAAGAACATTGGTAATAATTTTAGTTCTTAGGTGTTATTTAGGGAAATGATAAAAAATTGATATACTAAATTATCAAAATAATATTTACTATAGCTAAATGGCAGAAATGATAATCAATGTTCAAAGATGGAAAGTATATTACAACTAATCTATTTGTGGCAATCTTATATAGCAATTATAAAATGTTAAAAGATTTCAAAGATGTGAAAAGACCAATTGTCATAAGCAGTTGAGTTAAAAAAATATATTTTTTCCACGTAGTGTCATTTCAACTATGTAAAAATAAGCACACATAATGGTTGTACTTGCATTTAGGAATCTTAGTTTCCACATTCCGATTCCCACATTCAAACCAATAGGGTTTTTTCATGCACCGAGCTCCATTTTATGGGAGAGAAATAAATCACAAGTAACTAAGTTAATGTGAAGAATTTGTTTAAAAGTGCAGGTCTCATGGTCAGTCTGTGGGGAGAGAATTTATTCTTCAGCAGCTTTTAAACATGACATGTTTAATGGAGACCCTGAGGCTTGTTACACTCAAAGGCGCCTTCGGAATCAAGAATGCTTTTGTTCAGCATGATTTCCATACAAGGTCAGCATATTGCCAACTCATTTTTCGAAAATTAGTGGTCTATATATGGGATATACATAAATCTTATGTAAGTAGATTAACCAATTGACCAGAACACCACATTCTCCCACTTTCTGTATAATCTAAGACTCATAGTCTTATGGAAGCAAGTTCTGTTCACTTAAGAAATTAAATGCTTTTTATTAACATTTACTTAATTAGTCAATTGGCTCCAAACAGATTCCCACATGAGACAGTCTATGTGTGAGAATAAAGCCATTTCCAAGTATCTTTGGGCAGCTTCAAATATCAACTCATGCCAACCGAAAGGACAATTTCCACTATTGACGAATAGGGCAGTGAGGATAGAGACAGACCACCAAAGTGCTTCACACAGGCCCCTGTGTCTTCCTACATGCCTCAGCTTCCCAGTGTGACCAGCAGAAGACTGGCATTTCTCCAGGAAGTGAAAGGCTCCTTTTCATATTTTGAGCCACCATATGTTTTGAGTTGATGCTGATACTTTCAAGGCTTTGCGAAGTGGCTACAGGGCTTTCCCTGTGGATGAGCCTTTGGAGCTGCTTCTGAAGACTATGTCCCCTGGCCATTTGGGGTGTTTTAACAGCTTTGTTTGCAATTAGGGATACATATTTCAACATGGTCTAGGATTAAATATGAATTCTGAACTGGAGACAAAGGTTTAAATCTGCTGCCAAAGATGTTTCCCTTCAAAGTGTGTCCAAAACAAGCGGCTTGATTTTGTGTAGCATTTTCGAATCACACAGCCATGACTCTCATGCTTTCTAGATCCAGGTGTTTTTGAGAACCTTCCTCTTTGATTGGTAACTTGACACCTGATGGTAGAGCATTCCAGGTCATTCTCACTTGCTCCTGGACGGTCTGGAGGTTTTACTTTATTGACTTTCTGTGTAACTGTACTCCAGTGGCTAAATCCTTTGGGATCTACACTAAACTCCAACCAAGATAATAATTGCTGTCCCTGCAACTAAATTTCTCCAGAAGAGGAAGTATTCTAGGATTAGTGTGTCAAGTGGCAAACATTTTACTGAGAGCTGATGAACAGTGTATTGGTTCCAGTGAGGAAGGAATCAGCTATCATCATGGAAGCCCCTTTAGACTCCAGAATTAGAGTGACTCCCATAGCTGGCTGGTTCTGTGGTTAGTAAATTATAAGATAAGTGAATGAGTGTACATTATATGATAAAAGTATGATACAACAGTACCTGAATGGGTAATATGCATGATATAAACTGGCAGTTTGGGGAAATGCAGTCTGTAGATGTTCAGCACAGAGCTAGACTGAAATAAAGCAGTTATAGGAAGATTTGAAGTAGGTTTTTAAGTAATTAAATTGGTTCTCGTGCTGTGTCTGGTGAAATGGGGCTATTTTTTTATGACAAAACAATGTGTAGCACACCAGGAGTAAGATAGGGCTTGGGACATGCACAAGCCCACAGAGTTCCACACACTAAGCAGTAGAGAGTGTGTGGATCTATAGCCCCAGGACTAGTGTTGCCCTCAGCCTTGATCAAAGACACTTCTTTCTTCAGTGAATGGTGTTTAGTACAGTGACTCAAGGCTGGTCAAGGTGCTGAGAACAGTGACTGTTGAGTGTTCAGCTTCACATTGCCGCCTCCAAGGCTTAGTGAACACCACAGAAACATCACAGGGAGCAGAAAGATTGTGAAAGATGGATGATGAGGAGCCTGTGAAATGTCGTATGGGAATGACAGGGCCGTGGCACTCATGAACTATTTAGGGTCTGCACAAGACCGAACTCCTAAATATTCAGTCACAAAGGAGGTAGGCTCATGGGGCCCTGATCCAGAGCAAGGGAGCTAATGGCAGTTGAGGGCTGCTTAGGGGGAGAAGTCATTGTTCTCAGAGCTGCAGTTGCTGGTGAGTTGTCCATGTTCCAGTGGATAGCTTCACACCCACGCACCGTGGTTAAACCCAGTGGATCGTAAAGCAAAGCCAAAACCAAAACAGAAAAGATATGAAAGTGGAAGGGAACTTGGTGGGAGGAAGGGGGCTGGTGGGGCGGGAAGGAGAGAAGAGAAAGTGGAGGGGTATGACCAGAATTTATTATGTATGTGTTTGAAATTATTAAAGAATAAATTAATTTTAAAAGGATGCAAAAGTACTCTGTCTGGGACAATGAGAGCCAATCTGATCAGGAGCATGACAAAGAACACACACAGTCTATACGTGTGGTCAGGATGCACACAACCTCTTAAAGAGATTACTGAAAAACTTCCTGCATCATTTGCCAAAATGTAGCTTTTCTTAATATAAAAAATCCAAATAACCCCTCCTTCAACTGAGTCTCCATGGTTTTGCTTTTTTTTCTTTATTTATTCTACAAACCTTTATGAAGAATCTACTCTGTCCCAGACACTGTGATTAGTGCTGGGAACACTAAAAAGACAGGATCCCTGACCCAAAGAGGCTTGGAGTCTAGGAAGAACAAATAAATAGGCAATTAAAACACAATGTCCCCGAAGCATCCCTATTGCACTTGTTTATTTGGATGCCTGCTTCTATTTATTTAGATGACTTAATCTGAACTATGTGAGTACAAAGTCTGGGTCTCATAGATGTATTTGGTTCTCTAACATCTGGGACACATCCTTTGCACTTAAACATATTGAAATTAATTAAATAAGTCGAGTAAATGATGCAGATGTAGTATCCATATTTATTTTTCTTCATTTTATTTTAAAATCATTTTTGGAATAAAAATACTGTGCACATTTAATAAAAATTGACCCAGACAGACCCGAGTCCAAAATGCTATGTTTTAAAAACATTTAATAGGAAAATCTTGGAGTCTGTATGAGTAGGATCTGGATTTTAGTCCTTGCGTGAGCTCTGTCTGTCATGAAGCTCAGCTTATCTTTAAAAACAAAATAAATTCAAAACCTAAATCACACATTTTAAAATAAAACTGTGTTAGGTGACATGTAAAAATTGTCTAGCAAACTATTGAGCAATATGATTGATATCACAGAGACAAATAGAAAATACTAGAAGGCGTTGTAGTAAGTGATTACTACCTTTATCTGTTCAACCTTGCCCTAGTCCGTGAGACTGCTGTGTCCTCTTGCTCTGCCCTCACTGGGGATTCATGATTGAGGCTAGACAGATAGACTCTGTCTCTTGGGACCTGGGATCCTGCATGGGTAGCCCTGTACTGAAGGCCTCTGGAGTGTCGGCATTGTCCAAGAGAGTTTCAATGACTAACGTTCCTTCACAAACTTGACTGGATTTAGAATCAACATGGAAACACAGTTCTGGGTATGTCTGTGTGGATATTTCCAGAAATGTTTGAGGAGGGAAGACCAACCTTGTACCATCCCATGGGGTGGGGTCTTAGACTAAATAAAAAGGAGAAAGTGAGCTGGGTACCAACATTCTTTTTTCTCTGCTTCCTGACTGCAGATGTAATGTGACTTCCTGCCTTACATTCCTGCTGCCATGACTTTCAACCATGATGGACTGTACCCTTGAACTGTGAGCCAAAATGAACCCTTCTTTCCTCAATCTGTTTTTGTCAAATATTTTGTTAGAGCAACGAGAAAAGTAACAAACAGAAATCTACCAGCTCCTTGTAGCAGAGCCTCATTACCATAGTCTCTTCTCTTCAGAGGCCTGGCTATTTAGCCTTCCCTGAAAGTGCATGAGTTGCCCAGTATTGGTCTTTAATACTTTTCTTTTTAAATGTACATTTTTATTGAATTTTTGTATATTTCATGCAAAACATTTAATCAACTTTGTACTCCACCCCCAACGCCCCCCCATAGCCTGCCTCACTGAATTTCATGCATTCTGTCATATATGTTAAGGACTATTGATTTAGATTAATGTACCCAGACATCCCTCAGTGCAAGTTTATCCTCTTGGGTCTAGTCAGCCTATATAGAGTCTCTCCCTTAAAGATCAATTCTCCCTCACCTGTCAGTAATCAGCTGCCAATAGGTCTTCTCCTAAGGTTGGGGCCTACTGCTCATTTCCCCAGTTCTATGCTGGATTTTTTTTGTCTGCTTGAGTTTGGATGGGTCTTGTGCATTCTGTCACCATTGCTGTAGGTTCATATGAGCAAGTCCCAGGAGCCTATAAGAGATGCATTAGTAGTCTTTCTATTCCTTGTTCCACTATGTTCCATGAACTTTAGGTACAGAGGTTCCACTGTAGATGTGTCACTTATGCTTGGGTATCTCACATATATTTTATTCTCCATGTGTGACCAATTGTGGAACTCTGTAATAGTCCTTGTCTGTTGCAAAAGAAGCTTTTTCGAGGAGTGGTGACTAGCATACTTGTCTGTAAATATAAGGATCCATATTTAGTGTATAGTAAGAAATTACATTTGTCTAGCAAAATGACAGCCTTAGGGTTTCCTCTAAGATCTATGACCTCTCTGGCCATATGTATTTGGTTATGTTTACAGCACCACACATGAGTTCCCTCCCATTGAGTTGGCTTTAAGTCCAATTAGGTAGCTGTTGATTATCTCCAACATAAAAGTACCACTACTGCATCAATACAGTTTGCTGTGCTGGTCATTGTTGTGGTTATTAGGTCTTAAAATTGGGGTTGGACCATCAGTTAATGTTCTCCCTTAGCAGCTCGCATAATGTCTTCGAAAATGATGAAAGCTAGCCTTCAGGGAGGTGGTTTCCAGGTTGCTTTCAGCTCCATTGCTCCAGGTCCTGTGTCTGAAGTATGTCCTGTCTTTAGCAATAGAGTCTTACCTTCAAGTTCCAGGAAGCAATCAAAGACTGTGTCTATCTATTGACTACGTAATTGTGTGAGTCTCTTGGACTAACCTGGCTAATAGCTTGAGGGGAGATTTCTCTTGTCTGGCACTGTTTCTTGTTGTTTAACCTTCAGTTATATACATGGACTCATGTAAAGATTTTGTATATGTAATTTTTCAGTAGACTTTTGAACTAATACATTTCCTTCTTGTTTTTCACACAAGCTAAGCATTATTTATCTCTCTCTTCCCTCTCTGTCTCTCTCTCTGTTTATCTCTCTCCCCTCTCTCTCTCTCCCTCTCTCTCTGTCTAACCTTTCCTCTTCCCTCCACAGTTAAAGTTACCCCCATTTTCCCCATTTCACCCTTGATAATACCTGTAATACCTTTCTTTTTTAAGTTATCCATAGCTTTTGTCTCTTACCATTACTAATACTGGTTGACAAAATCTGTCTTCCAGGTTGATTTTAACTAATTTTATACAATCTGTATTAAATGCTTGCAAATTCATTCTGTAAATATTTCCAAAGATCTAAGGATTGTGCCCACTGATTTTTGAGGAGCCCAGTCTCCTTTCCAAGCCACGTACTATGGTTTAATTGTTCTTATGAAAATTCAGGTTGAAATTTAACTCCCTTTGTGAAGTATTAAGAAAGTAGGGATTTGATCTGATCATGCCGTTTGAAGATGGGGCCTTTGGGTGAGGATGGAACCCCTCAGTTAGTATAAATGACTCAATAAGAGAAAGAGAGTGACCTGAGCTGGCATGCTTTCTTTGTCTCCCTTGTGATGTTCTCTGTTATGTCATGATCCAGAAGAAAGACCTTCAGCAGTTCCTAAGAAAATGCCGACACCATGTTATTGGACTTCCAGAACTATAAACTAAATAAACCTCTATTCTTTTTTTTCTGTCTTTTTGAGACAGGGTCTCCTTGTAGCCCCAGCTGTCCTAGAACGTGCTATGTAGACCAGGTTGGCCTCAAACTCACAAAGATCCACCTGCTTCTGCCTCCCAAGTACTGGGATTAAAGGCATGTGCCACCACGCCGAGCATAAATCTCTATTCTTTATAAGTTATCCTGTCTGTGATATTGTTATAGCAACAGAAAACAAACTAAGACAACATATGTTAGTCCATTTTCCATTACTCTGGCAAAATAATTGAGAGAATCAACTTATAAGGAAGAAATATTTGTTTTGTTTCATGATTTCAGAATGCTCAATTCGTGGTCAGGTGGCTCTGTTGCTTTTAGGCCTGTATTTGTTGCTGTGTTATATGTATTTTTGCTATGTGGGCTTTTGTGCCTTCAAGGGGCACACCCCCAAGAATACACCTTCCTTTCATTAGCTCCACTTCCTAAAGGCTCCACCCTCTCCCAGTGATTTCACAGACTGGTAACTAAGCCTTCAACACATGGCCTTTGGTAGACATTTAAGATACAAACCATAATCCTTCCCAAACCATCACAGGTAGAGCTAGAAATAGCTCCATAACCCCTGAAGCCTATCAGAAGTATGGATACCTGCAGATGGTGTGGAATTTCCTATAAGGGCCTCACAAGGGAAGAGACTTTCTGAAAGAGTCTTCTGGACCATTCCTTGGCACTTGCCAGGCTCTCCTCCTGCTCCAGCATACTCTCAGTGCAGAAAATTCCTTTATTTTTTTAAAATTGTTTTAGTTTTTGAGAATTTTATACACGAGTCCTGTATTTACATCATCTCTGCTCTTGCCTTTCCTCCTTCTCCCTCTGCCCATGTTCCTCTCTACTTCCTCTCAATTTCAAATCCTCTTCTTTAAGTTTTGTTGTTTTACACACACACACAACCTGCTGAATCCATTTAGTGGTGCTAGTATGTATATGTATTTAGAGCTGACCATTTGGGATCTGATAACCTATCAGGGAGCTTGTTTCTGGAGAAAAATGATTCCCCCTCTCTCAACAGCCATTGATTGTTGTTGAAGAGTTGTGACTCCTCATCTAAGCACATTCTTTCTTTGCCAAAGCCCAAAGACCCATGCTGGCAATATGTCCTCAAAACTGCTGAGTTCCTGAATCCATGCCCCTGCAGCATATAATCTCAGTTGAAATGCAGATGATTAACATTTAATGTCTAGGGGTCAGAGCACCAACTGTGAGTCGGGTTGGTTGGGGAACGTTCTTAGAGAACATCAGGTTCCCACTCCTTATCAGAGGATGTGACAGAGGAGTGAGATGGGGTATAGGAAATGGTAAAACAAAGATGTAGTGAGTGAGGCTGATTAACACACAAGCCTATAAAGGAAAGGAAGATTTCTGTGTGCCCATAGAGTTTTACAAGCACAAGTCCTCTTCTGAATGAAACACAAAAGTATGTTTTGGATGGAAACAGGTGGGTGAGATATAAATCTTCCCCTCTGTGATGACCAGAAGAGGGATGGGATTCTGAGAGGCTCTTGTGAAGTCACCTCCAGCTATGACCAGCTAACCATTCACCCTAGAGTGCCAGGCAAATATTATTGTTTTCATGTGTCATAAATGACAAAGACTGGGAAGAATCAATAGGAGACAACAGGAAGCTGAGGTGGGAAAGGCAGTGCTCCATCCTACTGCACAGAAAACTGAATCCAGGCATGTTAGTTAGCTTTCTGACACTGTGACAAAAACACCTTGAAGAATTGCTGTGATCTCCTGATTAAAGGCAAAGAGGGATCAAGGTCCAAGAAAGGTCAACAAAGCCTGCAGGAGGAACCTCTTTAGGATGTGCAGAATATTAGTACAGACCCAGGCAAATCAGGCATGTGAATTTTTCTAAATGAAACACCAACGAAAAGACCAGATCTAAAGAGACAGAGAAACAAAATCCAGGCAAGTCACCCTTCCTGACACCTGCTGCCACACTGTTCCTGGCAGGGACTGTGTACACTGCTGTGTTTCTCTGTCTCGCCTGGCACCACTTGTGAAACAGCAGACTCTGAAGGATACCTGGCAAGGGTTCAGGTGGTGGGAACAACACAAAGGCCAGTCTGTGATGTCAGTCTGAATGTACCAGACAGGTATCAGATCCCCACTGGGGTTCAGCCTTCATTCTGCCACTGGACCTTGGCAACTCTGAATACATCCAGAATTTCTCAGAGTCTTTGAATTCTCAACTCCAGAATGAGGTAATAAATAATACCCAGGTCTTTGTTATTATTATTATTATTATTATTGCTATTTTGTGGTTTTGTGTGTATGCTTGTGTGTGTATCTGTGGTGTGCATGTGCAGTGACCAGATGTTGATGACAGATCGTCTTCTTCTGTTGCTCTCCATTTTACTTGAGACAGGGTCTCTTCACTGAGCCTAGAACTTAAGGTTTCAGCTGTACTGACTAGCCAGCAAGTGGTTTTGTATTGGCCTGTCTCTATCCCTTAGAGCTAGGATTACAGGCACATGATGCCATGTCCAACTTTTACATTACTGGCACAGCAAGCACTTTACCCTCTGAATCATCTCCATAGCCCTCTATTATTTTTAAAGTTCCAACCAACTAAACTTTTATGCCACAGATTTACAACTGACACCAGGTGGATAAGGAGAATGTTGGCATCTCTTTTATCAGTCCAAGAACATTTTTATCTAAAAAGCACAAAGGGAATGAAAGAAAAATCTGTGATGTTGAATTTTAAGAGGCTGGTGAAGAGTGAGCAATCTCTAGGGTAGGAGTAGGTTGTAGACTTACGCAAGTTTATTTTACTTTTCTAGTTCACATAGAGAGACAACAAACTTGTTTTCTAAGGTGTGCTTGGGGGAATAAGAAATAATGCAGTTGGCTAGGTTAAGCATTCATGGATATTTTTAGATCATTTGGAATTGTCAAAAGGAGGGAAATAGGTTTGTTATATCAGAAGTGTTCTTTATGGTAAGCTTAATTTTATAGAGAATATTCTCCAGGGGTTGGTAAGAAAATCCAATATTTGTATTACTCAAAATCTAGGGTAGGCTTTATAGTGAAAACTTGAATGCAGAAACAATTCTTATCCTTAGTGATTAATCTTCATTGCTACCTTGACTAGATTTAGAATTCCTAGGAAACATACTTCTGAGTGTAACTTTAAGGTTGTTTACAGAAAGGATTAACTGAAGGAGGAAGACACACCGGAATGTGGATGGTACCACGCACAGATTGTGACACCAGACTGAATAAGGAAAAGGAAAAGCACCAACATTCACCACTTTCTGCTTCCTGATCCACTGAGGCACAAAAAGGCATCTGCCACCATGGTTGTGAGCCATCCATGTACTGTTTTCTCAGACATGAAAGGCTGTGGCTTCAGACTGTGAGCCAGAGCAAACCCTCCCTGCAGATTAGCTCTCATAGTATCAGAAGATACTGTGCAAGCTCCAAGCAAGAAAACCAATCAATGGGCCTGCCAAGTTAAGTTTGTAAAATACAACAATGACAGCCCAGTAAATTCTCTTATTGGTGTAGTAGTGGCACATTTATCTTGAAGGTTAGCAGCAGTTGTCTAATTGGACATAAGGCCCACTCAATGGGAGGGAACTCATGTGTGATACTATAAACATGGCCAAATACACATGGCCCGACAGATCCTAGATCCTAGAGAAAAATCTACTCCTGTCACTTTCTTGACCAACATAAGTGTACCCCTCACCACTCATCAAAGAAGCTTCTTTGTGCAACAGGTGGAGACTATTACAAAGTTCCACAACTGGTGAACTGCAGGTAACAAATGACTGTGAGGTGCCAGCCAGAAGTAACAAATCTACAATGCAACCTCTACATCTAAGGCTCAGGGAACATCACAGAAGAGAGGGTAGAAAGAATGTAACATTCAGAGGCACAAGATATCTGCTGTGAGTTAATGTATTCTAGATATGACAGGTAAGCTGTGTCAGTGAAATCTCTGCAGTATGGTAGACTGAGATCAGCATAATGAAAAAAAAAGCAGTTGACATGCCAAAGTGGATCGGGGCAGTGTCACAGGTTTCTGTCTCAAGATGAAGAGCCAAAGGCTGAGGAAGGGAGACTCAGCCCTAAACACAGGTACACATGGGCACCATTAAATGGACTCAGTGCATTATATATATATATATATATATATATATATATATATATATATGTGTGTGTGTGTGTGTGTATATACATATATTTTTTTTCCCCCATTTTCAGAGGCAGGGTTTTATTATAGATAGGGCGGCCTTGGAGTCATGATCCCCCTGCTTCACATTCCCAACTTCTGGGATTGCATGCACTTTCTACCATGCATGGCT
>NW_008351700.1:272056-284153 GCF_000622305.1 Nannospalax galili
TTGCCTCTGCCTCCCAAGTGCTGGGATTAAAGGTGTGCACCACCATGCCTAGCTATATATGTCTATTTATAATGTATGTACATATATGTCACAATAATCAAAGAAGAGGACAAGAAATTGAGAAGGAGTGGTGGAACATGGGAGGACCTGGTGGGGGAATTAGGAGGGATGGAAATAATGCAAAGATAACATCCATATATTAAATTCTCAAAAATTAAAAATGATGTATAAAGATTTAAAAAAAAATTTTGTCCCAGTAATGAGAAAACTTTTACAAATATTAAACCTTTTTTTTTCATTTTCTATTTGTTTTTAAGTCTTTTGTGTTAGGGATAGTAGGTAGTTCAGAATAAGCCAAACATTGAATTTCATGGGTTGCCAACAGCTGCCTGAGTTTCATGCCTGGTGCATAAAGTAAAGAGGCAGGTTGTAATTAGTCAGTCTTCAGCATCAATGAAGCAATCATCACTGAGAAATGAGCTCTGTGACAAGCATGCTAATCATATTTACTGCAGTTGTCACACTAGATTTATGCCTTAACTAGAACTAAGATTCAAAGAACCACTAACTTTGCAACAGTTGCTGCATGAAACAACTACATGTATTATTCATTCTGCTGGATAACTTTACAAATTTCCATTTTACAGATGAGGAAACTGACGGCTCAAACTGCCAAAAAATCACCAGATTAGGCTCGAAAGCCTGTGTTCTTTCCATTGCATCCCACTGTCATCCTTAGTAAGCTGTCAGCATGATCACAGCTGAGTTGATCTGGAAGAGTGAGTTCCATCAGAGATAAAGATGAGTCATGAATGACCCTGGGAAAAGCTGATATGCCACCAACCAGGGTCAGTCTCTTAAAGCAGAGACTGCCTATGTTCTTTGAAAAGAGAGTGACAGGAAAGGACTTTGCCTCAAAACAAAATTTTCATGGGTCAGTCACTTTCTTGAGTGGTTGAAAATTCTGTTATTAAAACATTTGTTCTTAGGACTGGAGAGATGGCTCAGCAGTTAAAAGTAAGATGTACTCATGCAGAAGACAGTTCCTAGCTTCTATGTAAGCAGTTAACTGCCTGCAACTCCAACTCCAAGGGATTTGATGCTTTCTTCTGGCTTTCATAGGTACCCACACTCACATGTACCCCCACATACCACACACAGACACACAGACACACAGAATTTAAAAATTGTAAAAACCATTTGTTCAAATCACAATAACTGAACGTGGTGTTGTAGGCCTATAATATCAGCACTTAGGAGGCAGGATAATCAAGAGTTTGAGTTCAGTCTTGGCCACACAGTGAATTCAAGGCCAGCCTGAGCTAAATGAGACCCTATTTTAAAAGAAAAATCACTGTTAAAATACCTTCAAGAGATATCACACACTTAGCTCTCTTTACCTATCACAAATTTTTAATTGTTTTTTGTTATATTTATTTTTATTTTATGTGTATGGGTGTTTTGCCACCATGTAAGCATATTTTGTCATCTGATACCCATGGAGGCCAGAGGAGGGTGTCATATTTCCTGGAATAATAACCTGGAACTGTTAGAAACGATTGTTAGCCACTGTGTGGGTTCTGGGAACAGAATCCGGGTCCTCTTCAGGAACATCAGGGCTGTTAACAGCTGAGCCCCCCAATTAACAAATTTTTGTTAATTAGTATTTAAAATTTGTTCTTTCTGGGATAGTCGGTTATCTGCAAAACAGGGCAGGAAGAAATGCCAGGCCATAAAAGTAAATTTTGATCCTCTGAAAGGCAAAAAGAAAGTAGAAACTATGTAAGGTTGGCAAGGTGGGGGTAGGCAATACTTTGAGAAACTTCTGCTATTGAAGGAATTAATGGAAGAGAAGGGGAGTTGAGGTGTGACTCACGGAGAGGGTCTACCAAGAGTTTACATGACTCCTGTAATTTTTAGTTTAATGTTTACAATGAATTAGGGATTAAGACAGATGTGATGGGAAATCAGATTTGGAGCCGAGAATACTAATTAATCTTGTAATGTCTGGCTTAACATGGAAAGGGATTGAAGACCAGGGAGCTATTGCTTTCCCAAAAAGCAGACCTGGGGCGACAATAAGCCTGGAGCTTGATAACAGAAAATCCAGGCTGACTGGAAGATTAGAAGAGTCTAGAGACTTGTCACAGAGGTAGGAACCTCCTCCTGCAGTGAAATGGGAAATCAGAGATACAGCGGGACAAGACCACCCTGAAGAGGAAAGGCGTAGTTTCATGATTACATCCCAAAGAAAAGTTATCCCTGGTGCTGTGTCTTAAGGAAGGTTGTTTTTATTAGCACAGCTGGGAAGAACGAGAGGCTCCTGGAGGCCAAGCGTGTTCTGCTTGATCTCCCACTTGACTCATGGCACCTCCTCTGTGATGGAGACCAGGAGCTACTCCCAGCCCTCCACTTGTTGAGTGTTGAAGTGTTAGTCCCATAATCCAGCCTACAAGTGGTCAGTTAGATGGGTGCATGGGGCACAGCACAAATTCCAGCTTCTTTGATAAGTCATCCTTGGTCTGGAGGTTGGCCTGATCAAAAGGTGCAGACTGGGATTAAGATTCCAGATAAGTAAAATGAGTATCTGGGGAGAGGTCCATTAAACCTTTTGAGGCTGATGGTTGTAATTTGTGGTCTTTATTTAACCTATGCACAGGCAGGATTCTTTTCTATTTCTGCTCAGTTTAGTGGACAGCCTGTCTCCCTAATGGCTTGAAATATAAATACTGTGTACCCCAAAGGGAGGTGTTTCCCCATGAAATGCCAAAGGTTGGTTGCTGAATCTCCTCTGAGGAGGCAAACTCCAAATACCCTGAAAATTTAGTTATAATACAGAAAAGTAAAGGGCAGTGTTATCTGCTCTGGGCCACCTAATGAAATTGTTTGACTGCCTCTGGGCTGGGATGGTCCTCAGTCACTTTTCCATGTAGCTTGCTTGTTGGTAAAGGAAGTTGTGAGTATCTTGCTGTTGGATAAAATGATTTCAGCAACCCATCATTTAATATTTGCTTTGCCTCTGTGGGCATGAATGTAATTTGGGTAAAACAGGTATACTTAGGAAAAGGGAATATCTACAGAAGAATATATTGTGATTATTAATTGTGCGTTCTGTGATGGAAAAGCTTGATTCACAAGGCTCAGTCCTATGCAGTGTAGGGAAGAAGCTCAGCAACAGTCTTGTATCAAGAGTGGAAGTGAAATGGCCTGTGTGTTTTCTCATGCTCCGGGAGTTTTATTCCATTTAGGAAAAAGGGCTTCTTCTTGTTGAAACAAATTCTGGAATAGTCTCAGCTAAGTTTGTAATAATTATTTGTCATAGAGCCCGAGGGGAAAAACACATTACCCCAATTTATTTATCAATCTTGCTAGTTTTCAGATTTTATTCTGTATAAGTCTATCTAGAAATAGGCAAAGTAATGAAGATAACTGAGTTCCCAAATGCTGTCACCTCAGATCTCAAAGGAATGCCTTTGAGGGAAGAGGCTAGTAAACCTAGGCGGAGAAGCAAGCCAACAATCTGAGTGGAAATTATTCAGGCTAGACCATTAGCCACTTTAACAATGTCAGGTCATTTGCATGCAGTTATGTGATTTGCATTTTTCCTTGGATATCTGAAAAATGATTCATTTACTCAGAGCTTTATATTACCAACAGTTCCAACACCCCTGAACTCTGCTAGAAGTTCCATTAAAGCATGAAAGGAAAGTGTCTCAGTATAAATCAAAAAACATATAATAGTCAACTCTCTATAAAGGAATGTATGCTCGTCTCTCATTATCCTTTTTTATTTTGTAAATTCTTATTGAATAGTCAAAGCATGCAAAATTAAACAGAATGTTACTTACAGTGAACCTTCTCATACCTGCTGCTCTCTGCTGCTCTCTCTCAGGTATAAATGTTTGAATCATCATCTTTCATGTAAACCTCTACCCACTTACCTCCTTGTATTTTGAAGTAGAACTCAGAAATCATTTCATTACAGTCTTAAAAATTCCATTAGGTTCTAGAATTCATTTAAAGCCTAAGAATGAGTAACAATTCAATTTCACCAATAAAATAATCATTGAAAAATGTCATCTTTTGAAGAACATTTCATTTTCTCTTTGTAGAAACCCCATTTTTAACCAAATGTTTCATTTAAAATGCTTTTAGTTTCCACAGGTAAGAAGGTGACTGAAAACAGATTTGGGGAATTTCAGTTTGCTCTTGGTTCCAAGTGGCAGGCATGTCATCTTCTTTGAAATGGTAACTGTTGATCGATCCATGAGTGACTTTGCAGCCAGGGAGTGGCAAGAGTCATGCTTAAAACCATTAATGAAGACACAGTTTTATCTGAAATAAGGGAATTTGATATATTTGTATTGCATTTTGCACTATAATTTTCTACTCTGCAAACAAAAACCTGGAAGTGTACATATTCCTGGTAATCACATTGCCCTTTAAAGCCCAAAACGAACAAACCTTCTTTGATGAGTGACCCATAATGTCATTACTGGAAATAGTAATGAAACCAGTGAGCAAAATACATGAAAACTTCATGAAACAAATGTTACCAAAATAGAACCAACAGCTTCTGCTAGGTGGTAGCCTAAAAATAAATGGGCTTCAATCTATTGTGGAAACCAAGCAGAAATCATAAGTCTAATATTCCTCAGTTTACTTTGTTGGTTGTCAGAGTGTGGACACACACACACACACACACACACACACACACACACCTGCGTTTTATTGATTTCGTCCTTCAATGGGAGACAGGTCATAGTGTTTTCTTATTCCTGTTTGGAAAACAACACTTAAGTCTGGCACAGGCATTTCAATAGTAAATGACAGGGCATCCCGCTCCTATTCCCATTCCCGTTCCTCCAAACCAGCTATATTTCTAGTTCCTTTCTCTCCATGCTCAAGAAAATGAAGCAGGATCCTTGGGAACTCCTGCAAGAGCATGTCTGATTTAAGTGCTGCCAAAAAAAAAAAAAACCCACAAAGTAGTTTGCCTTACACAGTGGTGCAGGCTGAGTGAGTAGCGGGCCTGAGCTAAAGGTTGGAGCACTGAATAATATTTCAAGGGAATTCATTCTAAATAGGTGTCTGTGTGTTCTGCACCTGGGTGGGGATCTCGGTTTAGCTCCCCTTAAAGACCACTCAATTGATTTTCCAGCTTAGGAGCAGTAAACACGTGGCAAAAACTCAGAAAGCCAATGTTACAGTCATTGCTTCCTTTGGCACAGATGGTTATCAGCACTTTCAGACCTCTCCTGTCTTAACTCCTGGGAACGTGCCTCTGTTTAGATAGCGTCTGGGGATTAACAGGCCAGAAGCTGTCTCCTGATTCTGAGTTTCTTCCTTCCTGGGCTGACAAGCGTACCGCCACTCCCACCACTTCGCAGTGATATTCTGGTGCTGAGAGAGGCCAGCAGACAGGCCTTCCTTGTGCTGTGGCGCACCTACTTGCCCTTCCTGGGGACTAAAATTGTGGTTAGAAAGGAAAACAATGGCCCTCAGTGCCACACTGGAGAATGGCAATGGGAGGAAATGGCAGAGACACAGGAAACTGGGAGAGAGGGTTTCTTACACAAACAAGTGTACAGAGAAACAGGCTGGGAAGACAAAGGTGAAGTCAGAGGAAGCTGGCTAGAGCCATGGGAGAATGTGGTGAAGGCGTGGGGGGTGGTGGTGCAGAGCCAGGGACCTTCAAGTTGGTAGACAGTGGACAGTAGACAAACCAAGAAGGACATCCTGACCCTAATGGGTTTGTAATGTCAGAAACAGGGTTTCCCCAGACTCGTGGACACTCAGTAGAAAAGTGCTCACTTGAGGTTAATGCCTAGTCAGATTCTTGTTCCAGACAGTACCCTCTGACCCTTGGACTTCTAATGACAATTCATCCCTGATGACACCCATCCTGCCCCCTTGACCAATTAGCCATTATTTTGCTTTTTTATTGCCAAACTTCTAAACAAGTGGTCAGAGCAACAGGAATCCCTCTGTCCACTCCACTGTCTAGAGAGACATCTCATAATCTCTGTGGAGTTAGGCTTCAAAGACATACCCCTCCTCCCCACCTCAGTGGAATTGATTCAGACGGAAACATCTCCAATGTTGGCCTCTGAAGAAGTTGTGGATAGAGCCTTCCTATAGTGGCTACATCCCTCTCCCTTCTAAGTCACTCACTACCACTAAAGACAATATAGCCAGAAATGTGACTCAGTGGCAGAGCGCTTGCTTATCATGCACAACCCCTGGGTTCAAGCTCAATAATTAGGCTGGGCAGATGTGATACCTGAAATATCATCACCTGAGAAGCTGAGTCAGGAGCACATTTTTCTTATACACTATTTGTGTGTGACTTGCTGTTTTTTTCAATGTGGTATTAGTAAAAAGCTTTTCCTCCAAAGATAGATGGAGCCTTGAACATGGTACCTTCAAAGTAAAAGGAAATTACTAGTGGAGTCTTGGAGGATGTGATTCCCTGACAGAGGATATCACTTTTAGGAGGATCACCCTTTGAACTCTGAAAGTTGTATTTAGCACATGTAGTTAGCCATTTCTTCCTTCATACTTTGTGATTCCTCTTAATCTTGCCCAGCTACTCAATGACATCTTCATATACATATGATGTTGTTTACAGAAAGCACAAGATGAAGAAACAAATGGAGACGAGGCCTGACTCATATTCCTTCATTCTCCCCATGGACCATTGACAACAAATACAGAGGTGCTCAGTGACCAGCAGCCAGGCATGCATGGTAAAGCAGAAAGGAGCCCTCAACTCAAGGAGCAAGATTCAAATATATGTCTGGAAAGTAGATGTGAGACAGAGGAAAGTGATTCTAAAATGATGGGGGAAAATTGATCACTGATATCATAAATTAATTGTATGATTCAATGTGTCCCTCTGGTTAAATTACAAAATTCATGGATACTAGACTTCTAGTTACTGTGGCAAATACCTAAGAGAAAAGTTTAAAAAGAAGAGAGGTTCATTTGACTCTTGGCTTTATAGGTTTCAGTCCATGGTCAGTTGGCTCCATTGGTTTGGACCTGTGGTAAAGAAGAACAACATGGAGCCAAGGACCTGTGAGCAAAGCTGCTCACCTTATAGCATCCAGGGAGCAGAGAGAAGAAAGGAAGGAGCCAAGGACAGGATACTAGTCAAAGGCATGCTCTTAGTGACTGATTTCTGCCAATCAGACCCTACCTCCTATCACCTTCCAATAGTGTTGCCAAATTATGAATCCATCACAAAATTAATACACTAATGAGGACAAAGCCCTCATAATCTAGTCACCTCTCAGACCCAGAACAAACAGCTGGGGTCAAGACTTCAACATTTGTCCAAAAGGAAGACAAATGATATGCAAATTGCAGTATTTCTTTTTGAGCAGAGACTGTGTTCAGAGGTACAGTCAATACTTTGTAACAGTATTGATTTTTTTATAGTTTCTTTTAAATTTTTATTTGTTATTTTTTATGTGTATGAATTGTCAGCATGTGTGTAAGTGCACTCATGTCCTTCAATGCCCACAGAAGTCAGAAGAGGGCATCAGATCCCCTGGAACTGGAGTTACAGATAGTTGTTGGCCACCATGTGGGTGCTGGGATTCAAAACTAGATACTCAGCAAGAACAGTCAGTGTTCTTAACCACTGAGCCGTCTCTCCAGCCCCAATTCTTATAGTTTCTTGCTGGTACATTCAGTCATTTTAGAAAAGCACATTGGCTATCGTCTGGAGTTTTGCTCTTCTGATGTAGTTTCCAAGAGTTCTAGAGTTTCCCTGTGTAGTTCAGATCTGAAGGTCATTCTCCTTCACAGTGCTGTCAACCAGACCTTGCATCTGCTGCTTACTTTATCTGATGTCTGTTTTGCTGATATCTGCTCCATATCCCCCACTGGAATTACTTCTTTCCTTCAGCTTTTCAAATGAAATTTAGGGTTTCTAGGAACATTAGTTCATGTACCTCTCTCAAACTCCTATAGTATTTACCACAGTGTTGGTTTGGTTGAGTTAAAGTGAATTTCCAAATTGGTACTTATGTCTAGATAACTGAAGATGGACGTGAACCCAGAATTACCTAGAACTAAAGATAAACTATTTTCTAAATGTTCTAGAAATTAGCATAGCTGATTATATCTTGATCTTTGGCAAATATTTAAAGGGTTGGGGTTTTGAAACTTTAAAGAAATCTAAAAAAAGAGTAGTCTGAGTTTCCATTTTAGTTCTGGTAAATATTCTATTGTCCTCAGAGGTTACACTCAACATATTCTAAGTTTTTTCTGGATCTTCCCTATCTTCAACACAGGATTTTAAAGAGATTGTAGACATGAAGTTGAAAGCTCTTCATCCTGGGTCAAGTCATGACTCCAGCAAACTTTAGACAATGGAGTCACTTTTCTAGTGCCTGGGAGTAGTTTCAGAGACAATTAATCCTGGGTGCTTCTTTAAATGAGGTAATACAGTCTCTAGCACTGGGGAGAAAAAGTATGAGGGTTGTTCTTAGTTGTCAACTTGACATCCTTGGGAAGAAGGAACCTCAAACCAGGAATTTCCTCTGTCAGATTGGCCTGTGCGCCAGGGAGTGTTTTCTCGATTACTAATTGATGCAGCAGGGCCCAGTCCACTGTATGTTGTGATTCCTAGGTAGGCCTGGACTGTATAAGAAAGGTAGCGGAGCAAGCCAGAGGAAGAAAGCCAGGGAGCAGTGTTCCCCAGTGGTGCCTGCTTCAAGCTTCTACCTTTAGTTCCTTCCTTGGCTTCTATGATGGATTATAACCTATAAACTGAAAGAAACCTTTTCCTTCACAAGTTGGGTTGGTCAGTGTTTTATCACAGCAATAGAAAGCAAGCTAGAATGAAGAGGCAGGGGAATCACTATTTCAAAACCACCCTGGGCTGCAAGGGAGCACAGGAACTCTGTCTCAAAAGCAACAGCCCCCTGGTTGGGAACATACAGAGGTCATGTGAATATGCAGTTTTTCATGTGGTTTTAAGGGAAAACAAATATTTTTAGACTACTGTTCCTCAGTCTACAAATTTGCTCTGCATGTGTGCTTTCCTGTTCTCATGCCATAGGTTGGTGTTTACTTTGGGGCCTTTTACTATTGTTGCAGGCTCTCTCCATTCTTGTCTTCTTGAAGGAAAGAATTCAGTCAAAAGTCATAGTTTGAGCAAAGCTAAGCAAAATAAACACTCCAAAGAGAGATTGGAATGGGCTTCCCTGAGGTGGGGGCCAGTCTAGGAGATTCTCCTTTGTGGATTTTAAAGAAACTTTTATGGAGGGTCTGGGGAGGTGACTCGGTGAATAAACCACTTGCTGAAGAAGCATTAAGAGGGTATTTGAACCCTCAGCACCCAAAACATCCAGGCAGGGGCAGAGGTGGCAGCCACATGAAATTCCAGCATTTGGGAAGAAGAGACCAGGAAGGTGTCCCTGGGGCCAGGAGATATCCAGACTAGCTGAATTAGCAAGTTCCACCTTCAGAGAGATACTCTGCCTCGATACGTGAAGCAGAAAGTGATCTAAGAAGACACCGATGTCAACTTTGGGCCTCCACATGCACGTTCTCACACATGCACATTTACCCCCACATACACGTGCATGGCATCTGCACACATACAGTCACTGCACCTGCTTAGAAACATGTACCCACACACAAGCAAACACACATGCACACACACTACACACATATACACATATGTAAAATCCAAAAAAGAAGTTTTTATGAATATTCATGAGGTAGGTGGCATATTCATGGATTAAGGTAACTCTTTTTCTGTCCCAAATCATAGTGGACCAGATCTCCCTTTAAGGTATTTCTTCTTATGAGCCCTATAAAAGGTGAGTTAGAGTGGCAAAACCACAATGTAAGTGATGCTATAACGACATCGGCTCTTTTGAAGATATGCACCCTTTGTCAGTGTGCATGTGTGTGTAGGTGCCCCCCCTTCCTTAGCCTCTAAAATAGTGGGAACAACCTCCAGGATGTCTCAAACATCCCTCAAAGATGTTTCACCACAAAGGGCCACTCTGATCACCAGTAGACCCAGCTACCAAGATGTAGCTGCAATCTTCTTCATTTACCTCATAATTCTTTGCTTATGCTGAGCTGAAAACTGTCTTATTTATCTTCCTGAGTGTTTTGACCTTGCCATTTTAACCCAACAATGATCTTAATCCTAGCGTTTGTTTTCACTCTAACACTATTCCAATTTAGTATTTGCATTCAAATGAATTTTAATGGAAACATAAAAATCAGAATGGGCCTCAGAAGAAGTGACTCCTTCATTGGGTGTTTAGGAGGTGCTAGGCAGCCACCTTTGGGCCTTCCTTTGGGAAGTTTGCCCTGCATGGCTGTAAAATCCTTTCCAGTTCCTGAGGTTTCATGCTAAAGAGCTAAGGTGATATAGTCATATTCTTTTGCTTTTATCATCCAACTATTCCTTCTTGAGTTGTTTGATATTTTGTTGGATTTTGTGTTTTTTGTTCCTTTTTCATTCCTGTGCTGTGGTTTGATTTTCACATCCCTTGACACCTAGCCACGCCTGTAGACAGACAGCACAAGAATCCTCAGTGCTGGCTGAGATTCAACAGGGGAACAACGAGGAAGTCCAGAATGACAACTGAAATTTAGATCTTAGAAAGTCTGACCATGAAGTTTGATGCAAGGAGGGGACATGCCAAAAGAGATCATAAGAATGATTTAGATGGCAATTTCAGAAGAAAATTCAAGGTTGTGAGATTGCTAAAGACAGCCATGTGTTTTCTCAAGCAAATTATAACAGCCCTATCTTCGTGGACTACACTTGTTCAGCACAGGCCTCTTCATGAGAAGAATGGGCCAGAGTCTAGCAGCCTAGGAGAGCAGTTCTGCTTATGTAGCCTCTTTCTTTGCTGCCAGTGTTTTAAGCTTTAGAACTTTCTTTAAAAAATCTTTTTTCATTGTTTGTTTTTATAAGATAGTATATAGATGTATGTAGCCCAGGCTAGCCTCAGAACTCATGATCTTCCCAAGTGCAGTAAGTTTAATATTTTTCTTGAGTAATTTAAGCTTAAGAATGTTGTCCTGCTTTCATCTCCTAGTCCTTGAATGTCACATGCCTCGCAAAACTGTGTCTCTGAGTGACTGAACAAATACTCTACCACCTGCTCTTAGATTCCTAGAGTGAGAAATGAAGCCATAATGGCCAGTTTCTGAATTCTTTTCTCTACCAATTCTAGAGAAGGTTGGGGTTTTTAAGGAGCTCTGATTCAAATCTTTAGATAAATGGGAGACAGAGATTGATAAACTTTGACGACTGGGAAGATGACTCCATGGTTAAAGTGCTTCCCATGCAAGCTTGAGATTGAGAGTTTGGGTCCCCAGATCCCACATTAATGCCAGGTGGGCATGAAGGCCCAGTGGAATTTCTCAACTGGGAAAGCAGACAGGGGACCCCCCCCCCCAGCACGCTGGCTAGCCAGACTAGCAGTATCCATGAGCTGTTGGCTCAATTGAGAGACCTTGCTTCAATGCATAAAATGGAGAGCAATGGAGGAAGACCCTCATGCCTACCAAGGGCCTCCACATGCACATGCACACACAGGTACACATGTGTCCATGCACATACAACTATGCAAAAACACATACACATACGGGAAAAAAACTTTGAATTGAACCAGCACAGGAGGTGCAGTATAGCTCTGGTCCACTCTTCTCATGAACAATATTGAACAAGCACAGACCGCTGATCATCCATCCAGCACGTACAAGTCCTAGGTTTGATTCCCAGCACCACAAAAGGAAACATACAAATGAAGAGTCTAAACTATACAATCCCAACATTTTAGAACCAGAGGACTTGCATCAGAACCAACTTGATCAACTTTTAGAAAATATTATTGGAACTGCTCCCCAGATCAGTGAATTTCCTTGACATGGGCCTAGGAAATGCCCTTATTTTTCTGATTAAGATAACTGGGGTTGCCAATTCTGTCAGTTGTACCAGATTTTATCATGAGTGTTGGCAGTGTGAGGCCATCATCACTTCAGGGCTGTGCTCTCAGCAAGCATTTAAAAAATACATTTTCACTTATTATTGATATATATCAATATATAT
>NW_008351700.1:284276-286884 GCF_000622305.1 Nannospalax galili
ACCCGTGTTGTGAAAATCCTATGGCGGTCAGAAGAAGGTGTCCCCCCCCCCCACACCTTGAACTGGAGTTACAGTGATGGGCCGAACATGGGTCCTATGGGTCCTCTACTAGAGGAGCCAGTGTTCTTCACTGCTGAGCCATCATCTCTCCAACACCCCAGCAAGCATTTTAAAAGTTTTCTTTTCTTTCATCCCATTTCATTTCATTCCAAATGGCAATGGTGAACCTCCATTTCTTCAATTGTTCTTTTCACACCTTGAACTGGAGTTACAGTGATGGGCCGAACATGGGTCCTATGGGTCCTCTACTAGAGGAGCCAGTGTTCTTCACTGCTGAGCCATCATCTCTCCAACACCCCAGCAAGCATTTTAAAAGTTTTCTTTTCTTTCATCCCATTTCATTTCATTCCAAATGGCAATGGTGAACCTCCATTTCTTCAATTGTTCTTTTCACCTGTGCATTTACCCAACACCAACTATATCTCTGACGTATTTCTGTTGCACAATAACTTGGATATTGAAGACTTGTATTCATTTGATAAGTCCCTGACCAAGGGACACTTGCACTAAACAAAAAGCATGTGGAAATTATGAAGTTCCCTAGATTACCATGTAGATCTTGAGATGAAATTGACAAGGAGACTGGGTCCAAAGGGTCAGAATCCTGATTGTACTGGCAATTTGGGAGCTTTTATTTTTGTTTTGAGACATCGTCTCCTTATGTAGCCCAGTCTATCCTTCTGCCTCAGCAGCCAGATATTGGGATTAGAAGCCTGATCCTCCATTCCTAATGGGAAAACATTCTTATCTGCCCCCCACTCCTTTATTTCTGGCCTGTAAACTACACTCTGGGTAAGTGGGTTACATTAGAGGCTTCAGGTAGCCCAGCCAACCTCAAGTAAAATCTCTTGTGGCCCTCTGACCTGACAGAAGCATTTCCCTTACAGAAATGAGGTGAGGCACTGAGGC
Organism: Nannospalax galili; assembly: GCF_000622305.1. Classification (NCBI taxonomy): domain Eukaryota; kingdom Metazoa; phylum Chordata; class Mammalia; order Rodentia; family Spalacidae; genus Nannospalax; species Nannospalax galili. The sequence goes on from NW_008351700.1 coordinate 285,246, forward strand.
TGGAAAGGGAGCCTTGCCTTTGGAAGCACTTGACTTCTGCAGCCCAGAGCAAAACCTCCAAGCTTCTAGTCCTCCCTCATCCCTTCCCTGCCACATTTCTTTTCAAAAAGCAACAAATTCTCCTGGTTATCATGTGGGCTCCATCCCATTCTTCTAAGTCAGCTTTTGTGCAGGAAAATTGAGAACTGTTTTCATTACCTTATCAGCGTCCCAGGAAAGGGGCGCCTGGCCCGCTATCTGCACCTAGCCTGAGGACAATGAGATGCTGAAAGCAGGCTCCAGGGCCAGAGGCTGTCCCTTCAGACAGACCCAGAGTGTTTGCAAGGACCAGAGAAAGGGGGGCTGGAGGAGGGACTGGGCTTAGCCTACAGAAAGCATAATAGCCCCTGGGGTGGGCTGCTACAAGCAGGAAGGGTGTGGGCAGGATCTGAGTGCAGCTGCTCCTGCCGCCCATCCCCACAGCCTTTGATCAGCGGGCAAATGGCATTTTGTGCCCTGAGATAAATGCCTGGTCAGAGGGTGTGGGTGGCTGCTGAGGGGGATAAGGATTAAAGATGAAGGTGTTTTATAGCCTGCCTTAAGGATGTGTGTTTCAAACCTGGGATCAGGGATGTGCTAGCTCTAAGGGAGCAGAAGGCTTTCCCATGCGTGCATTCATTCAGTCCTCAAACATTTGTTGTGAGTGTAGTAAATTCCAGGCACCGTGCTGCACATGGTGGCAGGTACAGGGGACCAAGTAACACATAAGCTGCTCGGGTTCTGGAAGGGTGACTGTCCAGGGAGGGAGGTTATTCACAATGACAGAAATTGCAGGGTAGAGTAGCAGGAGGTGAGGTACTCATTTAGGTTTTAACAATCTACTCCACCCTAGAATCAGGTATTTGCCATCCCAGCTCCCTCTTTCCCACATTGGATGTGAGCTCTGCAGTTTCACTGGGAAATCTGAATGTTTGGGGCTTGTGAACTGGGTAGTGATGAACAAAATTGAGGAAAACGTCTGCCTGGTCTAATAGCAAAGCTAAGGAAGGCCCATGTGCAAACAACCATAGCCTTCACTATGGAGACCAAACAACCAAAGCCTCCAAAGACACAGTAGAGACCGATATTGCCATAGGAGAGGATCTTTTTTGTTTAAAAAAAATATTTTATTTATTTTTTTATTTTGTGTATGAGTGTATTGCCTGCATATATGTGAGTGCAATGCCACAGAGGTCAGAAGAGGGCTTCAAATTCTCCTGGAACTGGAGTTAAGGATGGTTTGTAGCTGCCATGTGGGTACTGGGACTCGAACTCGGGTCCTCTGCAAGAGCAGTCAGTGCTCTTAACTGCTGAGCCATCTCTCCAGCCCCAAAGATCGGGTTTTGAATAGAAGGTGGAGAGGTGCCTTCTGGCCCAGGTGATGGCAGGGATGCTGGTCAAGTGTGACTCTTGCAGAAGGGTTAGATGGCCAGTGGGTTGGAACTTCCATGGGTTGTGATGCCAGAGGGCACTGGGAACATGGGAGGGGTAGAAAGAACAGTTGGGGACAAATAAAATATAAAGTACAGTGGCAAAAGTGATCATACTCGCTGGAAAATTGCTCATTTTACTCGGGGAGAGAGAGAGAGAGAGAGAGAGAGAGAGAGAGAGAGAGAGAGAG
>NW_008351700.1:286920-298846 GCF_000622305.1 Nannospalax galili
GATCAACTGGGGCTATTCTCTAAAGGACTTTGAATGCAGACTCAGTGTTTAAACTTCTAATTAAGCCATGGATGGTGGGAGTTTATTCTTTTACCAGTTGCTTGCTGTTAGAGGTTGAATGTGAAATATCCCTCACACAGTCCCCAAGTGGTAGCACTGTTTCAGGCAGCTGTAGAAGCTCAGAATATGGGACCTTGCTGTTAGAGCCAGGTCAGTAGGGCAGGCCTTTGAGGGTTTTGCCTACCTCTGGGTCCAGTCCAAGCTTTCTGCTTCCTGCCTGTTGTTATGATGTGAAGAATTATGAGTGCTGGCTTCTGTGGACATCCTTTCCCTGCTGGGGTAGATTGGGGTCTCTGAAACTGTAAGATGAAATATATCCAGCCTCTCCTTAGTTATTTGTGTCAGATACTGTGTCACAGCAGAAAGAAACAGTGACATATTTGTTGATCTTGATTATCCTATAGCTTGGAAGAAATCTCTCTAGGTACTGTGTTTAACACCCTGCCTTTGAATCACATACAAAGTTCGAGGACCACACACTACAAAATTCAATATAATGGCATGATCACTCTTCTACACTCTAGACAAAGGTCTCTTTTCATTCATTCATAAATCCATAAAGCAAAGATCTAATGGGGCATTATTTACCAAGCATTGTTACAGGTATAGGTGGGAAAGAGCATTGAACAAAAAATACATTCTTGCCTCCAGGTAGCTGACATTTCTAAGGGAGGAACCAACCAATAAACAGCAAGTCAGAGCTGTGAAGAATAATTTGAGGTAAGAAAGTAGTGATAGATGGTGCTGGTGGATTAGTTTCTATAGGGTGGTCCATGAAGGCCTTCCCGATAGATGGGTGATGCTTAGTGATACTTATGCAGCAATTGACTAAAGAGAAAAGAATTCTAGGCAAAGAACACTGTCTAGGGCAATTTAATCCATTGTAATCTGGTGCAAGGAGAAGATATGTGGTCAAGTCTAGTAAGCAAGAGGCAAAAAATTAAAAGGATGATTGGAACAGCTTGAGCAAAGTCAGTGCTTTCTGTTTGATCTGGAAACAATCTGCCCTCCTGAGAAAAAGTTCTGCCCCTGGAGCTTTGCGATGTGATGGCCAGTCCTAGGTGCTGCCTAATATTCCCTTCTAATGATGGAGGCAAACAAAGTTTGACATATTTTCTCCATTGATTCCGAGTTTTATAATGATTTGTTTTATACTTAAAATAAAGGTGTGGGGGTATGGGCACATGAGTGCAGTGCCCTCAGAGCCCTGAAGATGGCACTGGATCTGTGGAGCTGGAGTTACAAGTGGCTGTGAGCCACCTGACGTGACTGCTAGGAACCAAACTTGGGTCCTCTGTAACAGCAGTTTGGGGCTTTTAACCACTGAGCCATCTCTCCAGTCCCTGTAGGCTCTGATTTTGAAGAGTGATGTCAGATTAGGTATATGGCTCTGGAAGGAAGTTATGCAATTTTTTTTTTTCTTTTGGTCTTTTTGAGACAGGGTCTCCCTGTAGCGCCAGCTGGCCTGGATTCGCTATGGAGACCAGGCTGGCCTTGAACTCAGAGATCTGTTGGCCTCTGCCTCCCGAGTACTGGGATTAAAGCTGTGCGCCACCATGCCCCGCTAGTTATGCAATTAAAAAAAAATTTTTCTTTATTATTTTTATGCGTATGAGTGTTTTGCCTGCATGTGTGTGAGTGCACCCGTGTCGTGCAATGCCATGGAGGTCAGAAGAAGGCTTCGGATTCCCGTGGAACTGGAGTTAAGGACGGTTCATAGCCTCCATGTGGGTTCTAGGAATTGAACCTGGGTCCTCTGCAAGAGCAGTCAGTGATCTTAACCGCGGAGCCATCTCTCCAGCCCCATGTTATGCAGTTTTTAAAGGGCGTTAGAACACTGGGGATGAGGGAAACCTTTGTTATATTATTGTATTTGTTTTATTATGCTTGTTAATCTAGAAAAGATTTCTCCTTTGAGATGAAACATAAGACAGTGTCTCTCGTGCCTAACAAATCACACTAACCATTTGCTAATGTCAGATTGCATCTAGTTCTCATTCAGACATATTCAGCTGGAATAAGAAATGAGCATTAAGCTGGGCTTGGTGGCGCATGCCTGTAGTCCCAGCACTTGGGAGGCAGAGGCAGGCGGATCTCTGTGAGTTCAAGGCCAGCCTGGTCTACATAGTGAGTTCTGGGACAGCTGGGGCTACAGGGAGACCCTGCTTCAAAAAGACCAAAAAAAAAAAAGAGCATTAAACGTGTATCATGGCCAGAATTTTGCTACTTCAATGACTTACAGGCCCATGATGTTTATATAGCACCAAAATACATTGGACAGTGAAAAAATGGGCTAGGGGAATGGCTCAGTGGTTAAGTGCTTGCCATACAAGTCTGAAGACTGGATTTCGGATCCCCAGAACCCACATAAGTGCCTGGTGGGGTGGCAGCATATTTACAGTTCCAGCCTTGGAAGGTGGAGACAGGGGATCCCCAGAGCAAGCTGGCTAGGAAGATGAGCTTGTTGGTGAACTCTGGGTCTCTCTGAGAGATCCTGCCTCATTGAATGGGGAGGGAGAGTGACGAGGGATGACCTGACATCAACCTCATATCACCACTGACATGTAAAGACACCCACACGCACGTGTGCCCCCACACATACAAACATGCATACACACATGCATACCACACAAAGGGGGGGGGAGAGAGAGAGAGAGAGAGGAGAGAGAGAGAGAAAAGGAAAAAATGGAAACAGAAAAAAGTAAAAAACAATCCACCACTATGTCATCTATACAATGCAAATGATTTTTGTTATATTTAACTCTACTAAAATGACCATTCTGTATGTTGGTGGGTAGCAGAACAGATTTGGTTGTTTTCCATTTGGAATGTGGTATTTTTGTTACCAATTACTAATTGAAATTTTATTTGATATAGAAAGCTTGATGTGATTGCTATTAAAGTCAGAATTTACTTTTACCAAGACTCAAACTAGCAGACACAGAGGGGCTTGGCTGGGCCGTGTACAGTACACCTATTTGCTATAGTGAGGATGGAACAGCTGATGCAGCAGCTTTGATACTCAGGGTTTTGATTTATCAGAATATCTCAAAGCAGAGCATATGCTATACTCTTGAATGGTAGAGCCAACTTCTGGATTCTTTTCCAAGGGATTTTTGTCTTGTTCTGTTTGAAGGGGCCTGTGTGAGGTGCAGATGGCTAAGTGATTCTGTTCTACATGGTGTCTCATACTTCTTAAACAATTAGAAAGGGCTGTAGAAAATTACATGGAATTAATCTCATCCAGAAGGTCTTCTAGTCATAGCCTCAGCTACCCAGACTCTAGTAACTTGGTTTACAATGTCACTAATGCCCCTTGATGGGATTAAAACTGCGCATTTCTGGGCCATTTGTCTATTATTCTTTGTGAGCTCTCTCTCTCTCTCTCTCTCCACCCCCCCGTGTGTGTGTGTGTGTGTGTGTGTGTGTGTGTGTGTGTGTACACCCCCCGTGTGTGTGTGTGTATGTGTGTGTGTATACACAGCACTCTCAGCATTTGTCAGAGGTTAATGGTTAGCTTTCACATCCCTTCTTTTCAGTCTGCCAAGTCATATGCGGCCTTTTGAAAATGGCCACTTCTTTTACATTTTTAAAACCTTTGCGATTTAGTTGACTTTTCTTGACTTTTTCAAGTATTTGTTTTGAAATTTCATTCTATACAGGAAATAGACATAATCACTAATAAATGTAACTTTAGTAACTAAGACCCCAGGAGCCTTTTCTAGTTGGAAAAAAAATTCCCTCCCATGCTGTATATCTCCCTTATGGGATATCCTATTCTTATCTGGAGTTAAAAGTCAGGATTAATCCTGATGATTAAGAAAATCTTTCTGAAAGATGCCCTGCATCCTTTTTAAAATTAAATTCTGCTGGAAGTTTCTTTTCTTTTTCTTAGTGTCAGTGGAAAAGCAGCTCACAAGCAGTTTTTGGTGTTTTCCAAAAGTATTTTTAAAGCACAAAATAGTGGTATTCCTCCCATTTATTATGCCTCAAAAGCACCATGAGAATATAATAAGTAGTAATTATTAATAATAAGATTTAAGTTTACAATATATCAAACATACCAAAGAAGTTATAGATGCATATAAAGAAAAAAACTCAAATTCTTTCGCTTAAATCATCTATTCAGAAAGTTCCCACATTAAATATACTGCATAAATGTACTTGAGTGAACACATACACAGAGATAATCTGCTTTGTTGACTCTAAAAGGAAGAAACCCTTCTGCAGACAGCATTATCGGGGGTTTCTCAACCTTCGCTTTGCTTTCTAAAGCTTGGAACAACGTGGCTCCTTCCCAGACAGTCAGACGTGCTATAAAAAGTAACAGCCATGGGAGTTATAAAAGGAGAAGGGATAGGCCATAAACAGTGGTAAACATCTTCCTTTATGCAAAACTGTCAGATGCATTTGAGCAGAGATCTGTTCCTTGTCGCCAATGTGGCCCTCTTTCCTGTCCAGAGACCAATGAAGTGGGGGTCCTTCCTACCTAAGTGGCCTGTGGTGAGAGCTTAGATAAGGCATACAGTTGCCGTCAATAGATTTAAATCCTCCATCTCTGAGACAATGTGGGAAAGCTCTACTTTTGTTACTCCTCTATCAGGGAAGAAAATAACCCAAGGAAAACATCTTCTGTACAAAGCCCACATTGTGTGCTAAGAAACCCTGATCCTTCACCATTGTGCAACAGAGATGATTTTTCAAGGATTTAGCAAAATTGCCAGCAGGGTCACTTTAATGCTCTGTTTATTTGACTATCACACTTTTCATTTTTTAGGTGAAAGAGAACAAACACATCCAAGCAACTTTGTTTAAACAAACTGTTACTGAGGGGAGAATAGTACTCATTTCTGCCTAAGAAAACCCTTACCACAAAATGCTCTGATATGGCAAGAAAGGGACTTCATTCTAAGCTTTCCAAAACTTATTTTTCACATACAGAGTTTTGATATACCACATGTTTATATTACTTATTATATACTACATATATAATATATATGAGACATTATTTCATTCCTTTTATATGTGAGCAAGAACAGCAAGAACATGATGATTGTATCTGACCAGCTCCAAAATCCAGCTTGGCTCTAAGTTGTATGTAATACCTCAAGCTCATAGACAAAGTGGGTAATGGAAGAAAAGCACACACACACACACACACACACACACACACACACACACATGTTAAGGAGGGGAATAGTCTTTGGGGTCAGTGGCTCAGGTTTAGAAGTGTAATTCCACACTGGTAATAGCTCTTCCCAAGGACTGATTTTTGAACTATACTCTTACGGTAACAGTACTTCCCTTGCAGGCCCCATGTTACACATATAAAGTCTCTGTTGTAAAGTAGTCATGAAAAATCAGCTGAGACAGAGAGAGAGAGAGAGAGAGACACAGAGAGAGAGACAGAGAGAGAGAGAGACAGAGAGAGAGAGACAGAGAGAGTCAGAGAGAACGAGAGACAGAGAGAGACACACAGAGAGACAGAGAGAGAGAGGTGACTGCAGAGGTCAGAAGAGGGCGTTGGATTGCTTGGAGCTGGAGTTACAGGAGGTTGTAAGCAGTGTCATATCAAGGCCGAGAACTGAACTCAGGTCTGCAAAAGCAGTAAACAGTCTTATGTGCTGAACCATCTTTCCAGCCCCCAAATTTGAGCTTTAAGGTAGCTAAGTACCAAGAATCGACAGCAGGGCAGACGACTTAATTTGCTATCCTACTTCCCCTTGGAAAAGCTGAAGTGGTCTTGAAACATCTCTGCTAGATCATGGCAGTGCTATGCAAACTAGAATCCATCATCCATTCAACACATGTTTATGGCCTGTGCTATACCAGGCACTGTGCCAGATATAAGAGAATTCTGCCAAGTGCTTCAGGGAGTTTCAAATGTTTGATTTAAATTTTATTCTATACATATACTTCAATTATTTTTCAGAAGAACAGAAATGCTGTGCGTGTTCAATGTATGCAATGTTTGCAATGTTAGCTTTTTTGATACTATTGATGTCTTAAATTGTACTCTCAGATTATCTCGATTTTTGCAGACTCAGAAAAACAGATTCTTCAGGTATATTTGAAATTATTTTTACTTCTTCTAAATATAATAAGAAACTCTTGGTGCTTGAATGTTCATTTAAAAATTTGGAATCAGGCATGGAAACACATGCCTATAATCCCAACTCTTGGGAGTCTTGAGATCCAGCCTAAGCAACTCAGTGATATTAAATAAATAAATAAAATTTGGGATGTTCAATCTTCTCAGGGTAAATGTACAAATGATATGTGAATGGTTTGTTCAGTTAAATATCAGGTCAAGCCCAGGGATCTGTTCAACACATACACTATTCCTAAAGTCATTGCATGGTTGTATAATAATAAATGGCAAGCTATCTTACATAGAGTTGAGATGCCAGAAGTACTAATTACTTCTCTTTCATTCTATATAAGGATAAAGGGCCAATTTTTATACATTGCCGGTGATCCAAAATTTGCAATGAAATGTTCCTACTTGCTTCTTAGAAGAAATCCCCTTAAATGAAGAGAACATTGAGACTATAAGGGAAGTTGTTCAAGAAATTCTGTCATTTGTGAGGACTCATGTGGTTGCTAGGATTTTTCTCAATGCTGTACCAAAATACAAGAAAAATCTCAAAAATAGTCTATTCCAATCATTTCCTAGACAAAATACTAGTTGTACTCAATGACTGATTTCCTAGTAAATGTCAATTAATTACATAAAATGAATGCAGTAACAAAATGATATCTTGTCTATTCCCGAACTTGCATACAAACCAGTATGAAAACCATGGCTCTGTGTATCAAGTTGTCCCACAGCCAGGTCATGGTGAAGACAGGAGCCAAAGCACTGCAGAATTTCTGTGTAAGGCAGTGCTTCCTTGTTTCCTGATAAAGTGGAAACTTCAACCCCAAATACGAAGTATATATTAACACAGACATTGTTTGTTCTACGGCACAGCAGAACGCTGCATAGGATCATTTTATCTTCTTAAGATGTAAAGATATTATCAAAGCATACTCTCCTCTCTTCTCTAAAACCTCACGTTTATCTGAACAAGGATTTTTATAGACTTGTCTGGCTCTGAGTGGTTTATTGCTCTTTTAACCAAGACACAATTCATCTTTGATTCTTTAAGGAGCACACAGGAGCGTTCACTTGGATAATGAAAACTGAGAGCTCCAGTTTTACAAATACTACTGTGGGAATGTTTCCTTGCTGTGGTCAACAGTGAGAATGAAAGACATCTTTGGTATCCAACATGATTCAATTCACACCAAGGAGTAAATATCACTTTCTGTTTCTAGACCTTGCAGACAAAAAGGAGGAAAGAAGAGCTAGGTACTGGGCTGCCTGCTCCACAAGCTGATGATGACATTTGGGTGGAGGTTATATGTTTGTGTCAAAAGTGGATGTCGTAATAGGGTAGGCTGAGAGGAAAGCCTTCATTAATGCAGTATTCTGCATAAATAATAAGCTTCAACTCTTCCAACATTTGTATCATTGGGAATGTAAATGGTGACCATTCTATTAAGGATTGATAGTGACTTTTTAGTTTTTATCACCTATGCTAGGTCATCAAATAGATACAAATGCCAATTTAGAAACTAAAGATGATTTGTTTTGCTCTTCAGGACATTACTGTGTTAAATTCACCTCTTCCTTTTGGCCTCTCGAATCCTTTGGCAGCTCAGCCTGTCAGTCCTCAGTCCTGACTTTCCTCCATTGTTCCTTCCTCAGAGAACTTGTCCTGTATACTTTATTTCCCTTTCTAAAAGGAACTTTCTGATTCCAAAAATGCATTCTTCTGTAGTTTTCTGCTGGTATTTGGAGATATTTGTGGTTCTCTTGCATAGATTCCAAATAATGTGATCTGAATTGTACCATTTTTCTTTTTTGAGTCACTTCCCCATCCCTAAAACCAGGCCAAGATGAGCAACTTACCTCTTCCAGTACTGCAGTATTTGCTATGGGTCACCATGCAGCTAAATTCAACATGAAGTAGTGACTAAGCAGCAATACGGTCCTTGATCTTCTGATCTCTCAGTCCTTACACAAGCTGCTTTAAACAAAAGAGACTCAGAACTAATCATCTCAAAATCCTGCCAGTGTAAAAGCAAGCAAAGCTTCAAAAACGTGTTACAACAGGTGGAAAGGGATGTATCCTAATGCTTACTTGAATTTATAGTTGAAATCATTGTTTTCCTTTTACAAAATAAATGTGTGGGGGCAAGAGTAGCCTAGAGGTTAGATTTGGTCTGAGTTCTTGGGCTATAAGCTTAATTGAGACTTAGACCCTGTCTCCAGCAAGTCTCTCCTTGCACTGATTTCCCTAACTATGAAATGGAAATACTACCTCTATCCCAAAGGTCCTGGGCTTACTGTCAGTGAAGTGCTTTGGAATCCACTGCTGAAAGGCGTTCAGCAAGTTCAAAGGACCAGTATTAAGGGTGGTTTATCATATTTATAAAGCAGTAAATCCTTCCCATGGGTGTAAGATGATTCTTCCTAGTTTTATTCCCTACACATACTAAAATAAACTTTAGATTCCTCTATACTATCAGCGTAACACTGGGCCAGCTGTTTACATGCATAGAACCCTTCCCAACCTCTTTTGATTTGCAACATGCGCCAAGCCCAAGACAAAAGAACATCCTATTCACAAATGTGACTTGTGAAAATTGAAACTCCATGCTTGATTTTATTAAGGGCCTTGCTTGCTTTCTGTGGGTTATAATAATTGGGAATAAAGATAAACACTGTAAAATAAACATGCACACAGAGTTAGTCAATAAAGTAAATTTGAATCAACTGTTAACTGGCAAATCTAGTGGACAAGTGTGGAAGCTACAAGAGTCAATTTTCTCAACTACAGTATTTTAATTAAATAAAAAAAACAGTCAATTACAAAAAAAAACCGTTGACTGTAGCAATTCGTGTTTTATTCAGGAAAAGAGGATGCTGAAAAGAGGTGGAGCAGGCCTGTGACCAGCATAATGAAGGCCCGCAGAGGGGTTGTAAAAAGCCCAATAGAAGAGATGATGTCCCAAGGTAGAGGAAAGAAAGGTGACATCCATTGTGTGACAGACCTTATGCTGAGCTGCTTACACACAGTATCTCATTTAATCCTAATAGTGACTTTGTAGATTGGCATTACGATAGCTTTCATTTTATTGACTGAGAGCCTGTCGTTTTCCCCAGGCAACGAAATCACTAAATGACAGAACCAGAATTCTTACCTGGTTTTACATGACACCTGGTTTTATGTGACTCCCAGTTAAACCACACCTTGGTGCCATTTAAAAGACTAGAAACTATTATTGGGTTTCTTATTAAACTCTTGTAGTAGTATTTTAGTTCACATTGTTTTGGAGTAACTTTAGCTCCCTAACCTTATGACTTCACATATGTTTTTGTTTGGATAGTGTCCCTTACATGTTTATGCCCCTAGCTGGTGAATGTTGTGGGAGGCTTTTTGAAGTTAGAGAAACTGAGTCACTAGAGGGTGGATCTTGAGGGTTCTATCCTGTCCTGGTGTAGGCTTGAGCTCTCTCTGTTCCCAATCCACTGACAGGTGAACAAGCAAAGCTGTGAATTCTCGATGTTATAGTCGGAGTCCCAGACACAAAGCCACCATGATGGCTGCGTCTCCTGAACCAGGAGCCAAGATGAACCTCCAGTAAGTTGTTTCTGTCAGGTTGCAGCAAGGAGAAATAGCTAATACAATATCATTTTTATTGTGTATTATGAGAAAAGGGAGTGACGGTGTTAAATGCCAAATGCATTGCTTCAGAAAAACAGCTTTGTGAAGACGCTCTGGTTGTTGGCCTTGAAAGTTATCTAAGTATCAGGAAAGTCAGGGAACGCCTATTCAGGGTGCTTGGCCTTGACCTTACTTTGATCAAGATTTATTCTATTTACATGCTTTCCATGTTCTTTGTTATCTTTTCTTCCCATTGTTTTCTCTCTATCTTTGGTTTTCATGCTTCTTCCTTTTTCATCCTCCTCATTTAGTGTTATTACCTTTGTTTTTTCTATAGTTTATTATATTTAGAAGAAGAAATAATGATTTAAACTCAGAGGAAGAAAGGTTTTCATCTACACCAGCCCGATGCAATAGAATTTTCTGAAATGATGGAAGATTTCTGTGGTTGTAGTGTTTAGTCAAGAATTCACTTGTGGAGCTGAGGAGATGACTCAAGGGTTACGAGCACTTGCTGCTTTTACAATCTACTTGAGTTTGGTTCCCAGCATCTAAGTTGGGTGACTCACAACTGACTAGCTCTAGGGGATCTGACACCCTCTTCTGGACTCTTCAGATACCTGTACTCATAGTGGACAATACACTTAATTGAAAAATAATAAAAATAAACCTTATAAAATAAGAATTCACTTGCCCAATGTAACTACTGAGAACTAAGATGTGATTACCACGGCACTAAACAAGGACAGCAAGCTGGAGATGGGGGAGAGTTATAAAGAGTTCTTATGTCAGAGAAAGAGATCCTTTAATTCTAAGATTGAATTCTTGGAGTGTTTCCCTCCATATCTTAAAAAAGATGGCTCATATGCATGAAACCACCCAGGTCAGCACAACAAAACCTCTGCAATCTGAGCTATGGTGTGTAATATCACACAGATGCCAAATTGAACTCTGAGAAGCACACAGGTAAGGTAGGCCAAAATACAAGATGCCCACAAATTGGCAAAAGCATATGCTCAGGGTTGATTGCTAAAATTTAAGATTTTAAAAAAGTAACAGATTCTCTGAACATAGTAGGCAACATATTCAGGAATCAATCCAAAGTGACACATTATAACAAAGACCAGGAAACTCTCCGTTGAAATAAGACATAATAATGGATGTTAATGGTAAGAGGAGGTGGAGGTTAGAATTACAAGGAAGACATATGGCAATATTTCAAAAAGTGCTTTGACAAATACTTGGAAACACTCGAAGTAAATGAATAGAATAGTGAAATGAATAGAAAGTCTCAGCAAGGAAATAGGAGCTACAAAGAATAAAACAGACCTTTTAGAACTGAACGATACAACGATTAAAATACCAATCTGTGGACATGATAGCATAATAGAGCTGTTAGAGGAATTTGAAGGCATGTCAACAGAAATTATCCAATTGAACAATAGAGATACAATAAGTTTTAAAGATTTATTTATTTTTATCTATGTGTTTGTGTGCATGCCTATATAAGTTTATGTGTACCACATATGTGCAGGTATCTATGGAGGCCAGAAGAGGGTATCATATCCCCTGGAACTGGAGTTATTGGCAGTTGTGAGCTGCCATATGGATGCAGGGAACTGAATATGGGTCCAGTCAGAAGAGGACATTGGATGCCCTGGAACTGGAGTTACAGATGGTTGTTAGCTGCCATGTTGGTGCTGGGAATAGAACCCAGGTCCTATGCAAGAGCAGTCAGTGCTCTTAATTACAGAGCCATCTCTCCAGACCTAAAATAGATTTGTAAAGGTGAACAGAATACTAGTGACACATAAGCAGTAACACAAAGAGCTAATGTTTGTGTAATGGGACACCCGGAAAAGGATGGGAAATAATGAGGGCCTAAGGACTTTTTAGAAAAGAAAGCAGGATTTAAAATGCCCCAAATTTAGTGCAAGATGTAAGCCAATAGATTCAGTAGAGCTACCAGGCTCCCAAGAAGCCAGAATAAATCCACCCTTGAACAGATAACCATATTTCTGAAGACTAAAGACAAGAAAATTTACTGAAAACAACCAGAAAAAAATGACACTTTAAGTGATTTGAACCATGGTAAGTTTCTCCTCAGAAACTATAAAAGCCAAAGGAAGTGGCTCAAATTTTAAACTGAT
>NW_008351700.1:299012-312525 GCF_000622305.1 Nannospalax galili
ATAAAGGAGAAAATGAAGAACTTTGATCATCAAGAATAAAGAAATAACAGTAAATCAGATGATATGATATATGAGAAAATACAGTAATAGACTAATTTTGTCCTTTGGTTTCAAAAAACTGTTTGATAGTTAAAAGCAAAGCTTTATAAACTTGTTTGATCTGCTGTCCAGTGTATGTGGAGTGACATTAAGACTCCAAAACCTTAAAGAGAGTTGAGTCAAAACATTTCATAGTGATAAAGTTTCCACTTGGAATGATAAAGGATGGGTATTAATAGACTGTGCCAAGTTAACTCTACGTACTAGAAACTAACTGAAGAGAAAGAAAAATCATTAAAGGTAAATTATTAAGATGAAATTAAAAAAAGTTTATGCAACCCACAGGAAGAAGGCATGAAAATAGAGAAACAAAAAAGAATAGGAGTAAACAAATAATAAGCCAGCATACCTGTGGTGGTTTGACTGAGAAAGGTTTATCCATAGGCTCAAGTATTTGAACACTTGGTCAGCTGCTGGTGCTGTTTAGGAAGCCACGTAATCTTTAGAAGGTATTGTCTTGCTGAAGGAAGCATGTCCCTGGGGATAGGCTTTGAAAGTTCCTAGCCTCACCCCACTTCCATGTTTGCTCTCAGCTTTTGGCTTCTGTCACTGTCTGCCTGCTGCTATGCCTTCCTGCCATGATGAACTCTTACTCCTCTGGGGCTGTGAACCTAAATAACCTCTTCTTTCTATAAGTTAACTTGGTTCTGGCGTTTTATCACTGCAGCAAAAAAGTAACTAATATAATACTTGAATTCTAACATGTTGTTAATGGCCTGTAAAGTAAATGCTCTAAATACATTAATTAAAAGACAGAGGTGGCTGGAGAGATGGCTCAGCAGTTAAGAGCACTATCTGTTGTTGCAGAGGACCTGGGTTTGGTTCTCAGCATCCACATAGTGGCTAAAAACTGACCATAATTCCAGTTCCAGGGAAACCAACACCTTATTCTGACCTCTGCAGGCAATTCATGACGGAGGTACTCTTACATACATGCAAGCCAAGCATTCATACACACACAGTAAAAATAAAATAAAATAAAATTTTCAAAGATATAAATTTATAAAATCAATTTTTAAAAATGATCTATTTGTTATCTACAAGAAGTTCAACTTCAAGTATGCTGTAGGTAGCAGAGCTGTGGTGAGGCACAGCATCATGTTAAGGGTATGGAAAATAAAAGAGGACAAAGAAGGGGCAAGAGTCCCAGTATACCTTCAAGGACAAGTCCCCAAGGACCTACTGTCTCCAACAGGCCCCACCTCCTAACTCCTGACATTTCCACGGTCTTCCAGTAGTGCTGTGGCAGTGGTGATGAAGTTCTTAGCACATGGATTTTAAGGGATATTTCAGATACAAATCCTAACAATACTCTCCAATAAGCACACATCAAAACTGATAAAATCCAAGTGTTCTCTTAATTAGCTCTATTCCAGCATCTCTTTGTTGGCTGTGGCTACTGGTCAGTGGTTATGTCAGTGCTATCATTGGGGCACTCTGGACTGATAACAATGGAAACTCTACTATTTTGGCAGTTTCTATCTGAGCCTTAAGTTGTTTTAAAATAAAAATAAATTATCCAGGCATAGTAGCAGACACCTGGAATGCCAGTACTTGGAATGTAGATGCAGAAAGATCACAAGTTTGAAGTCAGCTTAAGCTATGTGGGGGAAAAAAACTATCAATTTGACTGAATTTTTATTGATTTATGCTGACAAGTGGCCTATTTTTGGTCTTTTTTGAGATAGTGTCTCCCTGTAGCTTCAGCTGGCCCGGAACTCACTATGTAGACCAGGCTGGCTCAAACTCACAGAGAGCCGCCTGCTTCTGCCTCCCAAGTGCTGGGATTAAAGGCATGCACCACCACGCCCAGCTTGCTGACAAGTGGCTTATGGTTGCAGATTGAAGAGTGCGGATATATATTGAGTTCTTCCAAACAACTTTTCATATCCCTTTCCTTTTACTCCTATGTACCTCAAAATATTTAATTCATGGAATTTCTATTCAGCATGTATAGGTACAGCACTGTACCAAATCATGGCATCATGAAATTCGTGGTTAGAAAAGTAATGTGTTTAGTAACTCTAACCTGTGCAGACTGACTTCTCAGGTAAGTTGTAAAGGTTTTAAAACTCATCACCTTGTTTTGTAAGCTCACTGAGTAGGAAAAAGCCTGAAGTTGTTCAGAACCTTAATTATCTCTTCTTACTGACAAAATAAAAGCAAGGTACTGCTTCTAAATCCCCAGGAATGCGCAGTTAGTCTTTTTGATTTAACATCTCTTGCCAACACAGGTTAAGAGATCAACACAGGTTGAGCCTACACAAGTCTCCAACTTGCAGAATGTGTTGATTTCCTCTTCTTCTTCCACTCATTCTCTCCTTTTCTCAAAGCACCTTCTTAGAATGAAGAAAATTCTTTGTGTGCTTGTCTGATCCTCACAAAAATGAAGGAATATGCTCATAAATTACTTCCCGGGCTTTTCTGGGGTTGTGAGGGGATGGAGACTGTTCAGTGTAAGTCGCTCTAACACCGTCATTCCCATGGCTCCTAAAGTAACAGTGTAAGCGTCTGAGACCTCCAGTCTTGTGTAAGGGCTAACCCTAGCCCAGTGGAGATAAGATTACTCCCTTGATAGCATTTTATTACAGTTTATAAATGAAAATGTCCCCCTCAGGTTGCTGTTTTGAATGCATGGTTCCTGGCTTGCGATGCCGTTTTGAAGCTGTAGAGCCTTTAGAATGTAGGATCTGTCTGCTGGAAAGTAGCCCTGTCAGGGTATGTCTTTGATGGTTATACCCACCCATGGTCTAGCCTGCCTTCTCTTCTTCCAGTGCCATATGGAGGCCCATGGCCAGGGGTACCCATCACTGCCACAGATGGAACCACCCTGCCATGCCATCCCATGACAGTGGACTAAAGTCCCTGGAAACCATAAGCAAAATAAATCTTCCCACCTTAATTTGCTTTCATCAGTTATTTTGTTACAGTGAAGTGGAAAGGAACTAGCATACACTTTGGAGGTGGAAGGGAAGAGAGCATGATCGTTGGCACTGTTGGGAATCGCTGACACTGATGTTCAGTTGTTTTTGTTGCTGTTTTACATTTTCTACAAACAGTGCATTCACTTGTGGCTTTTTCTAGCCCCTCCCTTCAGAAAGCAGCAGTTTTCTACTGTGCTCAGAATGTCCTGATTTTTCCTTCACAGACAAACTGAGGGAGTCTCAGCTGCTACCTAAGCTCTTAAAGGTTGGGACACAAACTAGTTTCCTCCCTAACAGGTAACATATGTGTAGCTCTACAGTATGTATCTAGAATATCCCCCAAAGACCCATGTGTCAAAGGCTTGCTCCTAGCTTGGTGTTATTGGGCAGAGGTGGAACCTAGGGAGAGGTTTTTGGGTCACTGGCAGGCGGGTAGCCCCCGAAGAGGTCTATGGGACTTTGGCCATTTCCTCTTACTCTCTTTTACTTCCTAGCCACGACACGAGTGGTTTTGCTGTACTGCATGTGTCACCGCAATTTGTCATCCCTCCTCCGGAGGAGCCACAGTGAAATTTTTCTCTTAACACATTGATTGTCTCTGGTATATATCATAGTGATCCGAAGCTAATAGCACAAATATTCAGAGAATGGGGATTAAGTAAATAAACTGTGTTTTGCACGAAGAAGCAACCATTTTTCTTTTCACACGGAGATATAACTCAGAATGTGGATTTTATTTCAATGACCTGGAAAATAAATTTCAGATAACCATGAAGATTGCCCACTTGAACTTTGTCATCTTGAAAAATCTCTTTCTCAAAAAAAGAATCCTAAGTCCAAAAACACTAAAACTAAGACATTAGGAAATGTTCACAATGAATTTTTACTTTACTTCAAATCCCGTGAATGCTTTGTGCTCCAAGAATCCTCTCTTGGCCATCAGAGCTAAGGTTCCATATTCTGTCCTGGGTCCTATTCCCTAGAAGAGCCTGAGACACATGCCTTATTAAGAGAGTGCTCTCAGTAGAAAGAACTGAGGGAGGCATGAAGCAGGAGGAAGAGTTAAATTCAAATGCAGTATCATTGGAGTCCTCTGCAGACTGAGCCCCCAGGAGAGCCCTGAAGCATGAATTGTCCCACAGACTACATCAGACTTAAGGTGGTTATGATGGTTTGAGTGAGAATGTCCCCAGTAGGCACCAAGTATTGAATAGTTGGCCCCAGTGGGTGGTGCCATTAGCAGAGGTTCAGGACATGTGGGCTTGCTGAGGAAGTCCGTTATTGGGGATGGGTTTTGAGAGTTCCTAGCCACCTTCCATTTCCAGTTTGTCTCTCTCTGCTTTCTGTTACCTACTTGAAGATGGGAGAGCTCTCGCCCTCGCCCTCTAGCTGCCTCCTGTCACCATGCCTCCCTGCCATGATGGACTCTTATCTTTCTGGAACCATAAGCCAAATAAACTCTTTCCTTAGATAAGTTGCTCATGGTATTTTATCACAGCAACAGAAACGTAACTAATATAGTGGTCCCTGCCCATAAGTCACTAGCTTTAGTCTGCCTCTATTTGTATGGATGAACAGGTGCACTAGGTCTTTGAAAAGGTAGTCCCCATTTGGTCAAGGTCAAGTTTCTGGATGAGAGAGCAATTGTGAGCCATTAGATGACACATTCATAGTAGCGGCGCGATGACAGGGTGAGTGTGCTCGCCTGGAGAAAAGGCAGCTTGGCAAGGTGCCAGTGAAGCCTACAGCAGTCAGTCCCTCATCACATGGTTGGATTATCCAGTTGTTTCTCACATGAAATTCACTTCCTGTAGAGGCAGCTTTTTCAGGATCTGGTTACTCAGAGGGTAGAGTTTAGAGGTAGACTGTTACCAACTGGCTGAGTCTGTGTTCATTTCCTGCCTGATGAGTTAAATTGGGTAAAAACAGCATGACTATTCAAACTAACTTTGTGATGGTTGTAACAATTTTGCTTTTTCCTATCAGGTATAATTCTAAATAATTGTATAAGTTATAATTTATGTTATCTGAAAGTTTACTCTAGGCTTTTCTTACTGTCATAGTCCTTTTATTTTGGGGAGGGGGAATTGTGAGGGTTTGAAACAGGGTCTCATGTATCCCAAGCTGGCCTCAAACTCACTCTGTAGCCAATGTTTCTGGGTGTCTCCCAGGAGTTGGGGTTGTGTCTGGCTTGGCCCCTTCTCAACTAGTCATGGTGAAGATTCCTTCAAATATTAAGCATGTGCATTCTGAGCATAAATTTGGTAATCTAGGAAATCACCAGTAAGGCCCCAATGGATCCACTTTGAGATGGAGTTAATCTAGAACTCATCACCCATATATAGTTTTGTTTTTATCAGAGGATCCCCAGGATAGTTGCACCCAAGTAAATGGCTGTGTTACTTTGTTTTGTCAATGCTGCAACAAAATGCACAAGGCAAGCTAACTTTATAAAGAAAGGAGGTTTATTTAGCTCTAGCTCTGGAGGTTCAAAGACTCCCATCTGGTGATAGCTTTCTTACTGGCAAGGTAGTACAGGGCATCACATGGAAAGAGACAAAGGGCAGGCAACTGAGTGTGTTTCATGTGTTTTCTGATCTATCACTTCCTGTAAAGCCACTGGTTTTTAATCACTGGGGAGGGGGTCACTCCTTGATGACTTTACTTATTCCTAATCACTTCTCAAAGATAGTTAAAAAATGATTATAGACCAAATGTCTACCTTCATGACACCTTACAATGGGATTAAATTTTAACACATTAAATGTTGCCCTCCTGGGGAACATACTCAAACCGCCTCCACACTGCAGCACTCTATCCTGTCCCTAAGTTTCAAATCCTTCTCTCAATGCAGAAATATATTCACCCATCTCCCAGAGTTCCAAGTCCTAGTTTGGTTTGTTCCAACATTAATTCAAGACTCCAGAGTCTCATCTGATGTTCAAAATGTATTCCCTATAGTTGTAAGACTACAAAATTCAAAACACAACTAATGCACTTCCAAGTTTCAGTGGCAGGAAAGGGATAGATAACATTCCTACTGTTTCAAAACAGGATTTAAAGCTATTTTTATTTTATGTGTATGAGTGTTTCACCTGCATGTATGTATGTAAACAAATGTATGTACAGTGCCTGTAGAGGCCAGAAGAGTGTGAGCTGCTATGTGGGCATAAGAACTGAATCAAGGTCCTCTGCAAGAGCAGCCAGTGCTCTTAACCACTGAGTCATCTCTCCAGCCCCAAACATTTCTGTTCTAAAAATGGGCAGAGAGGAGTAACTGGCCCCACACTGAAACCCCAGGGCGGACAGTAATGTTACAGCTCCAAGAGTGGGATCCTGTACATACTGCCATGGTGGATGAACCCTCCCCCTCTCTCTCCCTCCCAGGGATTAAGGCAGACCACCCCCATGGCTTTACTCATCAGATAATACATAGAATCTCCCTCACCCTAATTTTGTATGTGGCTGGAAGCACTCCCTGATGGGTATTGTACACTACCAATATATCTACCTTTCTAGGTCACAGCTGAGGGGCCACTGTCAGAGGGCTCTGGGCATTACACTGCTGGTGGCTCTCTGCAGTGTGTGAGCATGCAGCAAAGCTCTTTTCTCAGTCTTTACTTTGAAATCTTGGTAGGGGCTGCCATGAGCCCACAGCTCTTACATTCTGAGCACCTGCAAACTCATCACAGTGGTCTCCAGCCAGCAGAAGCTACATCCAGCACTGCGTCAACCATGACAGCAGCTGTTGGGTGCTTTGTTGACAGAAGGCTTCGTTGGCAGAATGTCGGAGAAGACATCCCGAAGCAGCTCTGGGAGATGAGCCCACGGAGTCCCCTGAAACTGGGTAACTTGAGAAAAGTTTATTTAACTTTTCATTTTGGAGGTTGGAGATCCAAATAGCACAGTACAGGGAGGAATCCTTATAAGAGAGAGGAAGTCAGTGTGGTGAGGAGAGGCCAGGCTTCTCCTTTCACAATAATCCTCTCATTAGAAGGAAACAGGGAATCGGGAGGACTTCAGCAGCAGCACCTTCCCCTACCTAGTTAAATACATCCTGATAGCTCCCACCTCTGGGAGGCCCCACCACTTAGCATCTTTACATTGAAAACCATACTTCCTGTACATGTCCTCAGAGGACAAACCACATCTGAATCACAGCAACAACAAGATAAAGAAGGAAATCTCCATGGGCAGTGACAGTGTGCACAATATGACTCTTCTTTTTCTTCTCTAGAACTCTTCACTCTGTCTGTTCTTCCACACAGTGACATTATTTGTTTACAGGACAGTTTGCATTTTGTTAGAGAAAGCATCTTCCAGGTACTGGATACTCAATAGATATTTGTTTTTATTTTATCTTTAAATTTTTTTTTATTTTATATGTATGAGTGTATTGTCTGCATTTATGTAAGTACACCCAAGTAGTGCATTACACAGGGAGGTCAGAAGAGGTCCTGTGGAACTGGAGTTACAGACTCTTGGTAGCTGCCCTGTGGGTGCTGGGAGCTGAATCTGGGTCCTCTGCAAGAGCAGCCAATACTCTTAACTGCTGAGCCATCACTCCAGACCCTCAATAGATGATTGTTAGTATGAACTTTCGCCGATAATAATGAAGCAATAAAGTGTGGAAAGTAGGTGATGTATATAACACTTAGCTCATTGGAGATGAGAGACAGTAGAGTATCTATAAATAACTCTCAACACAAAAATACCTATAAAGCCAAGGAGTAAGTTATTCCTATGACAAAATAAATTTTTCCATGCTTATAGATCCTTAATATTCCAATAAACACATTTAAAATTGTAAAACTTGTCTAACTATGTCTTCCACATAATATTTATGATTTGATAGACATTCCTCAATATCACTGAGTTTGTTTAGGCTGCGTTCACAAAATACCATAAGGAGGATAGCTCAAAAACAAATTAATAGGAGTATTTCTTATAGTTCTAGAGCTGGAGAAATCCAAGATCAAGACCTTGGCAGATTTGGTGTAAAGTAGGGTTTATTTTTTCTATTTTAGAGTTGGTACTTTCTATCTCTATCCTCACATGGTGGAAGACATCATCTTGGTTTCCTTCACAAGGTCACTCATCTCGCTTATAATGTTAACTTTGCACTGGTAGATGCCTGGCTTGGTAAAGGGACTTGCTGCCAAGACTCACAAGCCTGGTTCAGTCCCTGGAACCCATGCTGCTGGGAGAGAAATGATTCTCTCAAGTTGTCCTCTGACTTCCACACATGTGCTATGGAGCTGTGCACCCTGTGCACACACACAATAAATAAATAAATATGTAGAAAATGTAAATCTGTCTTAGTTTGCTCAAGCTGCCCTAATGAAATAGTGTAGACCAGGCAGCTCAGATAACAAGTATTTTCTAACTCCTTCCATTTACAAGGGTGCCGCGTTCATGCCTTAATGTCCCACAGTCCTCTCTTCCTAGTATTATTAGCTTGGGAGCTGGGACTTCCACATATGAATTTGGAGGAGAAACAGACTTTTTCTATACAGAAAACTCTGCTATCTCCCTAAGCTATCCACCCTGCTCTATCTTGCCATGTGATGCCCTTTGCCATGTTATGATGTAGCCAGAACACTCTTACCAGATTTTGAGCAGATGATGGTACCATGCTGTTCCATCTCAAGAACTGTGAGCTGCTGGTGTGCAGCAATTTCCTCGAAGATAAAGCCTTCCATCTTGGAGGAAGCTGGTAAACAGGATGTCTAAAGAGAGGTAAACAACAGAATGTTTTGAGGGGAAGTGAGACATTCTATCCTTCAGAGAACAAACAAGTCCATAGCTTCAGAAAGTCTTTGAAATAGACCAGGTTCACTAGGTTCCCTGTCTCCAAGCATATATAAGTCCTAAGGACTGGAGAGACCTACTCAGACAAGGCAAGCTATCTGGAAAAAGCAAGAGACCAGCCAAGCTGCCTGGAATACTCAGATCAGATCACCCGAGCTTCTAGGAGGAAGCAGGGTGCTCTGAAGAGACTCAGACCAAACGAGCTACCAGAAGACACGCTGTAACTTGTTTATCTGCTTGTAGGTTGTGCAGTGTGCTTCAGATTTTCTGCTTTTCTAAGTTGTCACTCATGCTGCAGTGGGTTTTGGTGATACAGTTGTCTTTGAGTCATTTCTGTTCTTATAAGTAACCTTTCAGCCATACTCCTGTAAGTAAGCCCAGTAAAATTCATTGGTTCACCAAATTAGATTTTGATGGTATGTTTACTTTGGTCTATCCTTGGTTCCCTGTCTGGAGTGAGTACACATTTGTTCTCTTCTCCCCATGGAATAGTGTCATACAACAGTCCCACAACTGGATTTTCTATATAAACTCTATGGTCTCAGGTATTGTTACTGCAATAGAAAATGAACTAAGACAGTTGCCTTTCCTCTACTTTCTAATAACACATTTCTCATTTCCATCTGAGGCCTGACCAGAATCTCCTGTAGGGCCCACGTTTCTGGCATGCACCTCAAAACTTTTCTATTTTCTCCTCATTACCCATTTTCAAGACTGGTTCTACTATTTATGTTACAGTAATGCCCATGTCTCGTTTCCAAAATGTGTCTTAATCTAGTCAAGCTGTCATAATGAAATACTGTAAACTGGCAACTTAATAATAATTATTTTCTCACATTGTAAAGTCTAGGGACCCTGAGGTCAGAGTGCAGTATTGTGGGGTTTGGCAAGGGCTGTCCACTTATCACTGTATACTCATAGCCTTTTCTTGGTATATGATTGTGGAGAAAGACAGAGACAGAGATAGAGAATGAGATCTCTAATGCATGTCTTGCTTGTAAGGCCACTAATCCTATGAGAGCAACACTATCTTTTAGGACCTCATGTAATCTTTGTGTGTGTAGAATGTACATAGTGTGTATGTGTTCACATGTGTTCACATACGTACACAGACATGTACACAAGTGTGTTTATGTGGAGACCGTACACTTACATTAAGTGTTTTCTTCTCTCTCTTGCTCTACCTTATTTATTTATTTATTTATTTATTTATTTGAGTTGGTTTTATGTGGGATTAATTTTTTGAGACAGAGTCTACCAATAACCCCAGCTGGTCATGATCTCACAGAGATCTACCTGTTAGAAACCAGAAGTTCCCTGAGATAGACGTCTTGCCCCAGTGCCACTGTTGACAGTTAGTTACATCCCTATCTCTGGTCTGATGGAGAGCCACAGCTGCAGAAAAGCCAGACAACCCACTCCTCTTGCCAGGATGTCTCTCTGCTGTCCTTGTTCCACCGTTATCAACTAGCCACATCTGAGCTGAACAGCTTCTTCGGCTCAAGAAAGCAGCCCCAGGAAAAGGGCCCAAGGACACCTTAACTCAGACTCCACAGCTGTGTATGCATTCATTTCCAGCCATATAAAATCTACAACAACCCCCACCACCTGAGCACAACTTGCTTTTCTTGCATAAAAGCTGTTGCCACCTTGCTGAATAAATGTTGATCAGTGTGCTGAAAGGTCTGGCTCTGGTCTTTTACCTAAACTTTATTCTTTCTCTGTTGTTATAAGCCTAACACTACCTGCTTCTGCCTTCTGAATGTGAAGATTAAAGACAGGTACCACCACCTTCTGTCCACCCTTTTTTTAAAAAAACAAAATCTCTCACTGAAACTGGATCTTGCCAACTTGGTAGACTGGCTGACTCATAAGCTCCAGGGATCTGCTTATCTCCAACCTCAACCAGTGCTGGGGTAATACACACACACTGCCACACCTTACTGTTATATGGGATTAATACTCAGGTCCTTGTGCTTACAGGGAAATCACTTATTCACCAAGCAATCTCCCCAGCTCTGACCACGTGAAACCTTATCTACCCCTTAAAGGCCCTGTCACTGCATGTATTCACACTGACAAAGCAGATTTCAACAAATGAGTTTTGGAGGCCACAATTCAGTCCAAGTTGCCTTGAAAACTTTTAAGGAGAGATAATCGAGCTGAGTAAAATGTCACGTGTTAAAGAGCCATGCTTTGAGAGTCTTAGCAATTTACTTTTTAAAATATTTTGTTATTTTTATTTTATGTGCATGAGTATATTGCCTGCATGTGTGTAAGTGCACCCACGTTGTACAGTGCTCATGGAGGTCAGAGAGGGCATTGGATCCCTTGGAACTGGAGTTACAGATGTGTGTTAGCCACCATGTGGGTTCTGGGATCTGAACCTGGGTCCTCTGCAAGAGCAGCCAGTGCTCTTAACCCCTGGGTCATCTCTCCAGCCCACAATTTACCTTTTCAATTTGGATATACTCTTGTAGGTTTGCCAGATTTTGCAATAACAAGGCATGTCCAGTTAAATTTGAAATTCACACACACCGTAAAGAGCTTGTTGGTGTAACTATGCCCTGTATAATCTTACTTTTATGCTTTAACATTATCACTGCTAGTTTTCATTCAGATAAGGAACCATCTCCTACATATTTATTTTTCAGGACACTAGCATAGATATTTACTCCTTGAATTAACATATGAGGAGTAGGATTTGATACTTTAAACTGTCTTGGTAAAACTTGTTATCAATGTTGAACATTTCTTTGGGTTGGCATTTCAAAGAAAACCCATTTCTTCTGGGTTTTTTGTTTGTTTGTTTGTTTGTTTTTGTTTTTCCAGATTTGTAAGGTTTGAATGCAGCTTTGTCCAACAAGTAGATACCCTTGGCAAACTTCTTTCTATAAATCGTTAGAACAATGTGGTCAGAGTGTAGGGCTTTGGAAGGACATGCTGCTTGTACCTCTTCACATTGGTTCTTTGTCCTAGGGCTGCCATTGGCAGCCTTTTAGGGAAGGTTTTGCTTATCACAAGCATAGAGTTTCAGCTGCTAGAATGCTTTGTGACTCAGTCACTTTCCCTACCTCCCAGTCTTTTAGGCCTGGGAATCTTTAGACGCCCTCAAGCCCAGAAGGTTGACACAATTTGCATTAGCCTCAATGCTCCCGCAGAGGAGCTCCAAGATAATTTTACAGGTAGCCACAGACACATTGTACTATTTGTTTATGGGATTACCAATTACAAATGGGAGCTGAAATGTATCCTATGCCCTACAATTGTACATACAAAGTACTAACGTCTTAAGAGAAACAATGTCATTCTATCTATGGAATCTAGCTGCCCAGTGAAATATTCAGCAAATATTTATTACATGAAAGTATCTGATTCGAATGCCACTGTTTTCTAAAGTACTTTGCTGGTCTCCAAACTCCTTTTCAGCCTCCCTGAGATTGCTTTTCTTTCTCTTCTCACCTAAGTCTCTAAACACATAGCGCATTGTCTGGCTTATCATCTGTAAAGAAGTAAACTCCACTTGAATGACTAGCTTCAGGCTAGTTAGTGCTGAACTGTAAGCTGTTAGGCGTGGAGAACATAAGAACATAAAATTATGTTTTTCTCTTTCAGGTAGGTTTTGATTTCACCAGCTCAGAGCATTGGAACCTCTGAATTAAGAATAAGCTTGTAAAAGCTCAAAAGAAATAACTTGATTTTCTGCATTCAAAGATGAAAAATGCTTCTTTTTAGAAGTTTGAACCCCAAATCTTTTAATAGAGTGTTGAATGACAGCTGCTATGTGCATTTTTCTTGGCTAAACTACGTCTACAGTTTAACATCTCCTTGAAGATCTAAGCTTTAGGAGACAGGGCTCGCTTTTCCATTTCTAATGCCTAGCTAATGACACGGCCCTTTCATTATTGAATTATGATCAATAGAATACTACCACAAGGTATGCTACATTTCACTTCCTTGGTACGTAATCAGTCATGACCAAATGCTTATGAACAGGGATACTCCTATTTTACACTAATTTCTTACCTAGCATCTAGGTAGGTGTTCATTACCAAGGTTGTTAATTGATGATTTGAAAACTCTTTTACCAAACTTTAGTGACTCTGTCATGCCGTGTTTACATGTCTGAAACTAAGGACAAGCACTTTTGAAGTTAATTAAGATTCACTTATGTCAGAGTCTTCTTGGGATGATAGCAAGAGACTGACTTGGTAGACAATGATCTCTAATACTTTTCTCTGTGACATCATGAAGGGCCTAGTCCTAAACGGGATTGACGGAAATGAGATGGGGTAGGGGAGAGGTGTTGGGTATTGTGCTGTTGCCCATAGTAAGAATGCAAGTGACTGCAGGACAAATCTCCAGCTTTCTCCTTTGCATGCCTGAGTGCTCCTCAAGGGTGAATAGGAATTCCCCTGACTTGTTTCCTTTTGTTTTATCTGCCATTGTGTATTCTGAGGATAAAAACTGATTTTAATGTTGGTTTATCCGACTGTTTCCTGGCTTTTTCAGCCCAAAGTAGTCTCTCTTTTAGTTTATTTTTCCCATGATGCCACCAAGTTTTGAAAGATTTTTGTCTGTTTTGTAATGTCTTATATATTTAATTTTTAAAATTATAGCTATTTCTTAGTGGTGTGTGTGTGTGTGTGTGTGTGTGTGTGTGTGTGAGAGAGAGAGAG
>NW_008351700.1:312763-314224 GCF_000622305.1 Nannospalax galili
GTTGGTAGAGCTCCAGCGGCGAGCAAGGAAGCTTGCCAATCACACTTTGGAAGCATGTTGTGGTAGTGTATATGACTGTCATTAAAATATTGAAGGTATTTTCTGAAGATTCTTTGGGGTTAGTGTCCATAACTGGGAATCACATTAGGCTGCATATTGAGACCAATAGGGGAACTTACAGATACGGTGTGGGGCACACATCTCATTCCAGGCCAGTTAAATTAAGCTTGCTGGGCCTTGGAATAATATTAATGTGTGGCTAGGAGTAAATCACTACACAGGGTGGCATTTCTCAAATGTGAAACACAAAGCCAGAAAAGAAAGAAGGAAAGGAAAGACCAAAGACAAAGCCTACTTCAGAGGCTGCACCAGTTACTGTGAGAGAGGCATCTGGTACTGTGGGTTCAGAGGTGCTGAAGGAGAAAGCAAAGGTGTGCAGTGCTCGCGTTGAAAACATGTCACTCTCCAGAGACAATCTCTGTAGCACGCAGAGTACTGCCCAGCCCACAGGAGACAGGAAGGTAAAGTCTAACTCAAGATATTTCAGGATTACAGACCCAGTAGTCAGTTAAATCCCCAAGGGCACCTTTATTTCTCCAGGATACTCTTCAAGCCAAGCAGTTCTACACTCACAAAGCTCTCCCTTCTTCCTGAACACTCCAGTCCTAACATTTCAGTGACTCCTGGTCACTACATTGCCTAGTAGCAATTAACCAGTGTCTGCAGGATTCCTTCCTTCCCATGTCGGCAGGTCCCAGTTCTACTCCCTGTCTAATTAGCCCTCAAAACTTTAAAGAAGTTTATGGTGATTTAAAGTGTCCACTATTACCCTGAAGGCCTCACAGAAGAGCACAAGCACCCCAAGTTGTTGGCGTGGTGCGTTTCACACTGCTGGGGTGTGAGTCTCTGGCTCTCCGCAGCTGGGAGGCGCTGGCGGCTCTGCAGATCGGTGGGTCCTCTGCGGCCATGGAGAGTGCAAGCTCTGCAGGGGGCTGCAAGCTACTGGGCGGGTTGTGCGCCAAGCTGCAGGAGGCTCAGGCTAGCTGCGGGACACCCTCCCTGTGCCTGCGGTGGTTGGCCACCGGTCCACGGGGGGCAGGGGGAGCAAAGCAGGGAGCGAAGAACGGCGAGCGCAGAAGCTTCATGAGTGAATGTTGATGGAAGGACAGCTTCTTCCGGGAAGACTGCTCACAAGTGGGTCCCAGGCACAGTGTAACACAACTCAGCTCCAGACAAATTTAGTGATACAGCTCTAGCCAAGTTCAGTGATACAGCTCCGGTTTATTGGGGTGAAACTAGATTTATAGTGTGGTGGCAGTAGCAAAAGCCTCAGCTGATAGGTGCTCTGTAGGATGCTTTATTTACATGAGGCGGTCGGCTTCTATCAGTCAGGCTGTCAGACAATGCCTGATTATACATAGGAAAAACCCGGTAGTTTCTATGCCATAGGTCATGTTTCAG
>NW_008351700.1:314576-314784 GCF_000622305.1 Nannospalax galili
CGGGAGAATCCAAAGTCTGATAATTGACCATGACCTGTTTTGTAGTGATTTTACCAATGGCAGTAATTTGTCCGCGAAGAAATCTTATAAAACAGTGAGCAAGCATCAAAATAATACATAGCATGACCAGGGGGCCAACAAAGGGTAGGAGCCATGAAAACAAGGGATTACTAAACCAACCTAATTGTTCGGTGGGTTGAAATCTTGA
>NW_008351700.1:315180-319780 GCF_000622305.1 Nannospalax galili
TGTAATCATTACTGGTACACAAAAGGTGGACAAAGAGAAATTAACACAGTTTTGGGCTTTTCCTTTGTACCATATGAAAGGAGGAGTGGTGACGCATGCTGTACTGGAGAAAGTATTGTTAGTGAGGCATTTGTAATGAGTAGGTTTACTCTTGTTGGAAATGTAAATTGGATAGTTAGATATCCATTAGATGAGAGTCAGTGAAATCTTTTTTTGTTTCTGGGTAGAGAAGGGTGGTATTAACTGGTACTGCTGTCAGTAAGGCCTATTGCTGGATGTACAAAAGAAGCAGTTAGACATTGGGGTGGGTGGTGAAGGGAAGAAAGTTAGCAACATACTGAATGTACTTGTTCCAGGACATAGTTGATCTTATCTGGTCCTCTGTTTGTCTTTCCTGTAGAATAATGTTATGAGTTAGCACAGACTTAGCTGTAGGTACAAGCTGTCGAGAGATATGAAAGTCAGCTGTAGGGTACCTAGAGAATGTACCTGAGTAGAACTTTTTTATTACTCTAATACACCAGTGATCGTCCCATGGATCTGATTTTTTTTTTTGAAATGTTTTTTTGACATAAAATCTCTAGAACATGGTATTAGGGAGAGTGGGGGCTGGCTGAAGCATTGTTGTTAAGCAGGGTAAAAATGGCCATGAGGATGACAGAGAAAGAAGCTCTGGGGGGAATTAAGGGTGAGTGGATGGGGGACATCTAGGATAGGTTTAAGGGGCCTAACAGTAGTAGGAATTATTTTAGTCCCCAAGAAGGTAATGGGGGGAACTGATTGTATTTTATTTGTAGCTATCATAAAACCTCTTGTCTCTAGGGTGTTTATCATAGCATCTCTCAGGTCCTCTAGAGAGGAATCCTCATCTTGCCAGACTAAGAGGTCATACATATAATGATAAACATGCAGGCCCTTTTTTAAGAGGGGTGCTAGTGCATTAGCAACAGCCTCCTGGCATATTGTAGGACTATTTGCCATGCCTTGTGGCAGAACTTGCCATTCAAATCGATCTTCTGGACCAGAATTGTTAATTTTTGGAACTGAGAAGGCAAAATGTTGGCAATCATTTTTGTGCAAACGGATGGAGAAAAAGCAGTCTTTTATATCTAGGACTAACAGGGGAGTATTAAGAGGGATGGCAGAGACCATGGGTAGGTATCTTTGGGGTGATCCCCATATTTTCATGGTTGTATTTATGGCTCTGAGGTCCTGCAGCAGTCTCCATGTCCCTGTCTTTTTCTTTATTACAAAGACTGGGGTGTTCCATGGTCTCCTGGAGGGCCTAATGTGACCCAGCTGTAGCTGTTCTTTCACAAGTTGTTGTAAAATGAGTAATTTCTCCCTGGGTAATGGCAAGTGTTCCACCCAGATTGGTTCTTTGTTGGTCAAATCAAGGCAGGGAGTATGGTAATCCACAGTGGCCCTTAGAATTGGGGGTCCTGTTGTTTTAGGGACCCTATCTGATCATCTATTTTAAGGCATTTTTCTTTAGACCCACTAGTAAGAATTACATTGAGGTCTTCTAAGATATCTCGCCCTAGGAGGTTTGTAGCAATGTCTGCAATTAGGGGTCTTATTGAAAACAGCCAGTAGGAATCACAGCCTGCTGGATTCCTGTGGAAAAGTTGCCCTGGCCAAAAAGCTGGTCATAGTTCCAATCTATGAATCCAGGTGGTGGATCCTGTCCCTGCTGTGGTTTTAGCTGTTGATTATGTGTGTCATTTTTTTTTAGCCTGCATCAGGCATTTATCTCTAAATAAAGCCTCGCATTGTACAAATAATGGACTGGGGAGGGTAGAGCTACAGATATCTCTCCAGTCCTGGGGGGTTAGCAGGTTAGTATTAAAGATTTGTAGTATAGATTTTGTCCATGGAGCATAGATCCCATCCTCGCGAACAGCTTGGCATAATTTTTTTAATTCCGTTGCTGGGAGCGGGTACAAAGCCAGTGGGCGTTGCCTTGTTATTTGTAAGTTAACAGGAAAAGCCTCTACCGGTGGGGATTTTGGGTCCTGAGGCCATTATGTCTGGAGATCTTGGGGCTGACAACTCCCATTATCCCTGAGATTACAGTTCTGTTCAATGGCTGTGGGGTGTGGCGCCACAGGTGGTGGTGGTGGAGGTGAAGGGGGAGGGGGATTTATCTGGGGATCTTCGGGAGTTTTTGAAGTCTGGGTTTTAACATCCGGGTTTTTTAAATCAGTCCATGAGGATTCATAGGGAGGAAGAGGGGGGTAAAGGTTATTTTTGTTGATGGGTGGGTTTTGTCTGACTTGGTCAATTTTTATTTTTGGAGCTGTTGAATCTGTTACTGGGCAATCTTTAGGATTTTTTTCTTTATTTTTTATGTTGAATCTGCTGTTGGGAAATTTTTAGGGCCTTTTGTATTTTCTAAACCCAGGTCCCCAGCGGCCGTGGAGAGTGCAAGCTCTGCAGGGGGCTGCAAGCTGCCGGGCCGGTTCTGTGCCAAGCTGCGGGAGGCTCAGGCTAGCTGTGGGACGCTCTCCCTGTGCCCACAGTCATTGGCCACCGGTCCGCGGGGGGCAGGGGGAGCAAAGCGGGGAACACAGAACGGGGAACGCAGAAGCTTTGCGAGTGAATGTTGATGGAAGGACAGCTTCTTCCGGGAAGACTGCTCACAGGTGTGGAGAGTGCAAGCTCTGCAGGGGGCTGCAAGCTGCGGGAGGCTCAGGTTAGCTGTGGGACGCTCTCCCTGTGCCCACAGTCATTGCGGGGGCAGGGGGAGCAAAGTGGGGAACACAGAACAGGGAACGCAGAAGCTTTGCGAGTGAATGTTGACGGAAGGACAGCTTCTTCCGGGAAGACTGCTCACAGGTGTGTCCCAGGCACAGTGAAACACAACTTAGCTCCAGACAAATTTAGTGATACAGCTCCCGCCAAGTTCAGTGATACAGCTCCGGTTTATTGGGGTGAAACCAGAAGATTTATAGTGTGGTGGCAGTAGCAAAAGCCTCAGCTGATAGGTGCTTTGTAGGATGCTTTATTTACATGAGGCGGTGGGCTTCTATCAGGCTATCAGACAATGCCTGATTATCATATAGAAAAAACCTGGTAGTTTCTATGCCAGAGGTCATGTTTCCAGTAAGGCATCTGTGGCGGGCACTTCAAAGTAAGCCAGGAGAAAAACAGGAGACGCCCCGCTAAAAAAGGGGAGTCTCTCCATTATGCGCCGAGCCGGCTTGCGGCTATCTGGACATGGAGAGACTGTGACCCTAACAACAGGGTTCCTCAACACCAAGTGAGTAGAGAAATAATTTCTGATGGACAAGTTCTGTGACGGACAAGACCATATAACAAGATGAGCCCTGATACGAACACTGAGGATTTTGTGAAATGTGGAAATTTTGATTTGATATATTCACAGCTGTTTTCTGAAATGATACAAGGGACTTTTGATAAATTTAATACAGTACCCCAAAGTACTTGACTGATTTTAGAAAACAAATGTCCATAATTTTCTTTGCTTATCATGTCTTTCTAAAAGCCCAGAACCACAAAACATCTGACGCAGGTCTGTGGCTAAATTATGAAACATAGAAATCAGTGACTTTCCTCTAAGGAAGAGCACGGGTTTCAGAAAGCCAGAGTTGTGTCTATGGCACTTACTAGTTGTGGAATTTTAAGTGAATTGCTTACTGTTCTTAAGGCTCCAGTCCTATGTCTGTGCAGGAAGACAAATAATATTTGTTTCATAAGCTCTTTAGGATTTACTGAACAACATCTCCAAGGTTTTTAGTTCTGAGTCTGTTTATTAGTCGGGGCCAATTCCTACATAACTGTTCTTAGTGTTATTCAAAAAAAGCAAATCACATTCCTTTTTCTAAAAAATGTTAAAATGTTTTGGGGAAAATGATTAATGTATTAAAAAAGGAAAGGATACAAGTTAGAATATGATAAAGTTCTCAATTAAGAGGAAGGGCAAAGGAAAGATTTGTTGATTAAGGTTGAAACGGGTGGGTGGGCAGAGGCAGGAGAATCTCTATGAGTTCAAGCCTGATCTACCTAGTGGGTTCCAAACAAACAAAGGCTACATAGTGAGACCCTGTCTGAAAAACAAACACATACAAAAGGTTGAAACATATGGTCTAGTGTTATCCCTGTCATCTGTGACCCTGTAGCACTGAGCCAACTGCCCTCTCTGGGACTCTGATATCCTAGAACAGGCACATATTAAAGTAAATCTGGTGTTTCCAAAGTCTAAGAGTTTTTGAACACTGAGAATCCTCAAATCACTTTTAGTATCTCAAAAATTTCAATAAAATTGGACTTTGTGCTTATAGTAAATCTGCTCAGTCTTGATTAAAGTATTAATTATTTTGATTTTTTTCAGCATTAAAAATCACCTAGAGATGATAACATTTTTTAAGAATATGAAAAATTATAGTCAGCCATAAACATCACAGGAATTTGTATAAGAAATAATAAAATGGGCCGGGCATGATGGTGCATGCCTGTAGTCCTAGCACTTGAGAGGCAGAGGCAGGCGGATCTCTCTGAGTTCAAGGCCAGCCTGGTCTACATAGTGAGTTCCAGGACAACTGGGGCTACAGGGAGACCCTGTCTCAAAAAAGACAAA
>NW_008351700.1:320278-327718 GCF_000622305.1 Nannospalax galili
TTAGTTTCTTAATTTTTTAAAATAATAATCTTGCTGTATAGTTCAGGCTGGCCCCAACCTTGAGATCCTCTGCCTCCATGTCTCAAGTGCTGGATCACAGGTACCTGCCACCACACCAGTTTAGTTCATGAGTTTTAAATGTATCCTCACATAGGGGGTCAGATGGCCACTTCTAATGCTCTGCTTGGGGGCTATTGCTATATTTTTGATGATTTTTAAAACAAATAGACTTGGGTCAGTGAGATGGCTCAGTGGATAAAGGCATTTGCTGCCAATCCTGATGACCTGAGTTCAGTCCCCAAGACCCACATAGTAGAAGAGAACGGATTCCTACTAGCTGTGCTGGGACCTCCACACGTGTGCCATAGCACACATATGCCTGTGTAAATGTGTGCACTCATACACTAAAATGAATAAATGTGTGCTGATGCTCAGCTCCCTTTCTCCATGTATATAGCCAGGATCTCAACCAAGGAGCAGTACCACCCACAGTGCCTGGGCCTCCTGCCTCAGTTCTGTCAAGACAGCATGCCCAGAGACCCATCCTCCAGGTGATTCTATTTTCTTTCAGCACTAAGCATCACATTTTTATAGGCTTTATCTCCAAATATAGCCATATTGGGTGGTAGGGCCTCAACTTATAAATTTGGGGGAATACAGACATTTAATCCAAAAGAGCAATATGAATTTGTGAGTACACCTGGCACTGAGATCTTGGCTCTCTAAAAGGACTAGTATTCCTCAAAAAAAAAAAAAAAAAAAAAAAAAAAAAAAAGGCATGTATGTGTAAAATAAGTTGAACGAGACAATAAGAAAGTATCCAAAGGATGACCTAAAAGGAAGCTTGAATAGTTCCACTGGCCAAATCTGGGACAATTTCAGCATCAAAAATAATAATAAGTGGCTAGAGAGGTGACTCAGAGGACAATGCACTTGTAACATGAGGATCTGCGCTCAGATCTCCAAAACCCATGTAAAGCTGAACATGGTAGAGTGCATCTGTAATATAGGTGCTCCTACAGCAAGGTGGGAGGTAGAAACAGGAGGACCCGCTGAAGTTTGTGGTCCAGCTAGCCCAGAGTACAGAGCAGTGAACAACAACAGATCCTCTTCAAATAATGGCAAGGATAAATGCCTGGGTTGTCCTGTGGCCTTTGCATGCCTTGACACATGTATGCCTGTACACACACACACACACACACACACCCACACACACACACATGGGGGGGGGGGGAGAGAGAGAGAGAGAGAGAGAAGTGATTAAAGTAAGATTAAAGTAATGGATTGGAAAAAAATAAAATAGAAATCTCAGAGAGAGGGGGGAAGAAAAGTTCTGTTTTATTGTGAAGAGAATGATGGAAATAGGAAAATGTCATTTGGTAAAAATAACTATAGTTGTCGGGTGTGGTGGCGCACGCCTGTAGTCCCAGCACTTGGGAGGCAGAGGCAGGCAGATTTCTGTGAGTTGAAGGCCAGCCTGGTCTACATAGTGAGTTCCAAGACAGCTGGGGCTACAGGGAGACCCTGCTTCAAAAAGACAAGACAAAAAAACAAAAACAAAAATAAAAAAAACTATAGTTATTCAGCTACAAAATGGTGTGGGATGGTAAAATTAGCTGCTAATAGTTTCATGAAGATGAGGGTATTTATAATGTTGAAGTCTGTCCCATCAAGTACTTTTTAATAGCTTCTTGTTAAATAGTACAAAACTGGCAGCCATCTTAGCCAAATAGTGAAATCTAATAGCACTCACACTGGGACACACTAATGTCGCTTGCTTCCTTGTATAATGCTCCAAGAACCAACACCACTACTGTGGCATACCTGCCACAAACAGGACCATCAGTAAGTCTCAAACAAATCCAGTTTAAAAATAACTGCTTAAAAGAATGGTGCTGTACTGTACGAAGCATCAACACATGGAAAACAGGAAGAGCTGAAGCTCCGTTCCATGCTGAAGAGACTAAAATGAAGCAGCAGTGAAGCACAAGTAGATACTGGGGTAGACACTGGCTATAAAGGAACATTATGGAAATGATCAGTAAATTGAAATCGAGTCTGTGAGTTTGACGATTGTAGCCTATTAATGTTCATTTTCTGATTCTGTTGATAACTCTGTGACCATATCAGAGAATGCCTTTTGTTTTAGGAAATAGACCCTGAAATTTTAAAGAGTAGTAGAACATTATATCTGCTGTTTATCATTCAATAGTTCAAAAATACTTAAATATGAATAATTGACTAATCTGGTGAAGGTTAGTCAGCTCTTTATAACTGTAACAAAATACTTGAGTCAGCCTCTCATCACTGTCCCTACAAGTATCTCCCACAGGCTGCCTTTCCAAACCAGATTAACAACTGACCTTACCATAGATCCCTAAATTCTCACCCAGGCAGCCCCCTCACCACCAAATTCCCAGCCTTGGATTAGGCAGACAGAACTGCTCAGCCAAGACTCTGGTAAATTGGATCAAGCTCACTGCCTCCCTCCCCCATTTCTCTCACCCATCTATGCTTTGTTCCCTGCTGGCCTCTCTCACAGGCTCCACCCCCACCTCATCCCCTGCTGGCCTGGCCTCTCTCAGAGGTGGGCCCATCCTTGGCTCCAACTTATTCTCCACAGGAGGACTAGGTACCCCATTCTTCTCATCACTATCCCTGCAAGCCTCTCTCACAGGCTGTCTCCTTAAACCCAAATCCCAGAATTACCTTCCCAAAGCAGATTAACTATTCACCCTCCCATAGATCCCTAAATTCTCACTCGGGCAGGCCCCACCACCAAATTTCCAGCCTTGGGATCAGGTGGACAGATCTGCTCAGCCAGGACTCTGAACCAAAATTAAATTAAACAAAAGCAGAGTAGAAGTTCCTGTTGAACACATAATAGACAAAGAACATCCATATGCCCAGACGGCAATGCAAAAACACAAGTAATATGAAAAACCAGGAAAATATGTCCCCAACAAAACCCAGGAGTCCTTCAGAAGGGCAGACATTGAGAACAACCCTATAGAACTCCAGGACATATAATTTAAAAGAACAATCATAAACATAATCAAAGAATTATAAGAAAACACAAAAAAATCCTCAAAGAACTGAGAGAGGAAAGGCATAAACTTTTGATGGAAGCCCAAGAATATACAAATATGCGGCTTAATGAAATATCAAAAACAATTCATAATTTGAAAAGCGAATTCACTAAAGAGATAGAATTAGTGAAGAAAACCAAATGGAAATGAACACAGGACTGAAAGACTCAATAAATCAAGTAGAAACAAAAGAATGAATGAAATAGGAAACAGAATATAGGCTGGAGAATAAAGTTGAAGATCTGGACTCCTTAAGCAAAGACTCTGCAAAATTAAAAACAAAACATAACAAATCAGGAACGGAATACTCAGGAAATGTGGGACAACATGAAATGACCAAATCGACGTATTATAGGCATACAGGAAGGAGAAGAAAATCAAACCTATGGCATCAAACACATCTTCAATAGGATTATAGAAGAAAACTTCCCTAAATTAAGGAAAGATATACCTATAGAGATTCAAGAAGCACAAAGAAGGCTGTTAAGACATGATCAGAAGAGAAAGTTCCCATGACATATCATAGTAAAAACATTAAATGTACAGAACAAAGAGAGGGTACTGAAAGCTGCTAGAGAAAAACAACAAGTTACATATAAAAGAAAACCCATCAGAATAACAGCTGACTTTTCAATGCAAGCTGTGAAAACCAGAAGAGCCTGGAACAAAGTAGAGCCCATTCTAAACAACCATGGATGCCAACCCTGAATACTTTATACAGCAAAACTATCTACAAAGGTTGAAGGAGAACAGAAAATTTTCAATGACACAAATGGGCTGAAATAATTCATGTCTTTCAGACAAGTACTACAGAGAATACTGGAAGCAATACAAAGGACAAAAGAAAGGAATGAGGATGCCCAAAGAAAATAAAGGTTTATCAATGGAAACACAAAATAGGGCTACAAACACAAAGAAATTAAAATGACAGTATACAATCCACATCTTTCAATATTAACACTTAATATCAATGACCTCAACTCCCCTGTCAAAAGACACAGGCTGGTGCAATGGATCAAGAAAGAAAACCCATCTTTTTGTTGTCCTCAAGAACCTCATCTTACCTTCAAGGATAAACATTATCTTAGAGTGAAAGGATGAAAAAAATATTTCAAAGAAATGGCCCTAAGAAGCAAGCGTTGCAATTTTAATATTTGAAAAATAGACTTCAAATTAAAACTCATCAGAAGAGATAAGGAGGGTTACTTCATTCTAATCAAAGGAACAATTGACCAAGAAGATATTACAATCATGACTATTTATGCACCAAACTCAAGAGCACCAAACGTCATAGAATCAGTAGTCCAGGACTATAAAACAGATATTGGCACCAACTCAGTGATAGTGGGAGACTTTAATATCCCACTTTATTCCATAGACAGGTCAACTGGAAAAAGAATAAACAGAGAGATATCTGAATTAAATGAGATGAAATGGATCTAAAAGATATATACAGAATATTCCACCCAACTATCAAAGAATACACTTTCAACTCAGCAGCTCATGCAAGTTATTCTAAAATTGGCCACATTCTGGGGCACAAAACAAATCTCAACAAACACAAAAAAATTGAAATAATTCCATGCCTTCTATCAGACCATAGTGCAATAAAGCTTATAATCAATAGCAAAAGAAGCTCTAGTAAATACACAAACTCATGGAGATTAAATAACACACTCGTGAATCAAGAATGGGTGAAAGAAGAAATAAAGAAAAATAAAAGTATTCCTGGAACAAAATGAAAATGAGAACATAACACAACAAAACCTCTGGGATACCCTAAAAAGCAGTTCCAAGAGGTAAGTTTATAGCTCTTAGTGCCTACATTAAAAAATCAGAGCATATGTAAACAAATAGACAATACAGCTCAAGAATCTGGAAAGGCTAGAACAAACCAATCCCAAACCTAGTAGACTAGAAGAAATAGCAAAACTCAGAGCAGAAATTAATTAAACAGAAACAAAGAAAATAATACATAAAAATCAATGAATCTAAGAGCTGGTTCTTTGAGAGGTTAAACAAGACAGACAGGCCCTTAGCCCAGTTAACTAAAAGAAAGAAAGAGCAAATCCAAATGAACAAAATCAGAGGTGAAAGGGGAAACATCACAACAGACACCAAAAAAAAAAAAAAAAAATCCAAAAGATTTTGAGAATACTTTAAAAATCTATACTCCATTAAATTTGAAAACCTAAAAGAAATGGATGAATTCCTAAAACTATGGCCACCACCAAAGTTAAACTAAGAGGAGATCAACAGCATAAACAGACCCATAACAAATAAGGAAATTGAAACAGTAATACAAAACCTTCCAACAGAAAAAACTTCAGGCCCAGATGGATTCACAGCAAAATTCCACCAGACATCTACAACCAATACTGCTTAAATTATCCAAAAAGCTAGAGACAGAGGGAGAACTCCCAATCTCCTTCTATGAAGCTAGTATCACTCTGCTACCAAAACCAGATAACGATACAACAAAAAAGAAAACTGTAGACCCATATCTTTAATGAACAGACATGCAAAGATACTCAACAAAATACTTGCAAACTGCATATAGACACACACCAAAAAGATCACCTACCATGATCAATTTGGCTTTATTCCAGAGATGCAGGGATGGTTCAACATTCATAAGTAAATAAATGTAATAAAACACCTTAAAGACAAAAACCACATGGTCATCTCAATAGATGCAGAAAAGGCATTTGACAAAAATCCAATATGCATTTATGTTAAAAGTCCTAGAAGGAGTTTGTCTGGAGGGACCATATTCAACATAATTAAAGCTGTGTACAACAAACCCATAGCCAACATCATCCTAAATGGAGAAAAACTGGAAGCATTCCCATTAAAATCAGGAACCAGACAAGGCTGTGTACTAACTCCACTCCTATTCAACATAGTGCTTGAAACCCTTTCCAGAGGATGAAGATAAGAGAAGGAAATTAAAGGAGTACCAATTGGAAGAGGTCAAATTATCTCTATTTGCAGATGATATGGGATTATGCATACGAGATCCCCAAAATTCCACTAGAAACTTTTAGAATTGATTAATGCTGTCAGTAGAGTGGCAGGACACAAAATCAACTTACAAAATCAGTAGCCTTTCTATATACCAATAACAAACAATCAGAAAAAGCATGCAAGGAAACCCTCCCATTCTCAATAGCCTCAAAAAAATATTTAGGAATAAACCTAACCAAAGATCTCTACAATGACAATTTCAAAACTCTAAAGAAAGAGAAAGAAGAAGACACTTGGAGATGGAAAGACCTACTATGCTCATGGATTGGTAGAATCAATATTGTGAAAATGACCATCTTACCAAAAGCATTTATAGATTCAGTGCAATCCCAATCAAAAACCCATGACATTCTTCACAGAGCTTGACAAAATACTCCTAAAATTCAAATGGAACCACAAAAGCCATCCAATAGCCTAAACAGTCTTGGGAAAAAGAAGAATGTTGGGGGGAATCACCATACCAGATCTCAAATTA
The DNA here is from genome assembly GCF_000622305.1 of Nannospalax galili. NCBI lineage: Eukaryota > Metazoa > Chordata > Mammalia > Rodentia > Spalacidae > Nannospalax > Nannospalax galili. The sequence continues at coordinate 326,870 of NW_008351700.1, forward strand.
TATTACAGAGTTATAGTCATAAAAACAGCATGGTAATGGCACAAAAATAGACCCATAGATCAATGGAACACAATAGAAGACCCAAACATGAGTTCATATAATTTCAGCCACCTAATATTCGACAAAGGTGCTAAAAGTACACAATGGAGGAAAGATAGCATCTTCAACAAGTAGTGCTAGCAAAACTGGATCTCTACTTGCAGAAAAATTGAAACTTGACCCTTATCTTTCACCCTGCACAAAAGTCAACTCCAAATGGATCAAAGATCTCAATATAAAACCTGAAACTCGGAAACTGCTAGAAGAAAACATATGCAGCACCCTCTGAGATACAGACATAAGAAAGGACTTTCTAAACCAGACACTGGTTGCTCAGGCACTAAGGTCAACAATCAACAAGTGGGACCTCATTAAATTGCAAAGTTTGTGTGCAGCAAAAGAAACAACTAAGTAAGGCAAAATGAAATGGACTAAGTGGGAGAAAATCTTCACCAGATTAATATCCAGAATATACAAAGAACTCAAAAAAGGAAGAAATAAGAAGATAAATGACACAATGAAAGGTGGGTGATATTCTGAGATATTTTATTTATATTTTTGCAGCTATTGTGAAGGGGGGTGTTTCCATGTACTCTTTCTCTGATTGCTTGTTATTGGTATATAGAAAGGCTGCAAATTTTGTAGATTAATTTTGTAACCCACCACTTTACTGAACATGTAAATAATTTTTAGGAGTTTTCAGGTGGAATTTTTGGTGTCTCTCAGATATAATATCATGTCATCTGCAAAAAGGGATAGTTTGATCTCTTCTTTTCCAATTATTACTCCTTTAATTTCTTTTGCTTGTCT
>NW_008351700.1:328687-329573 GCF_000622305.1 Nannospalax galili
ATAGATCAATGGAACAAAATTGAAGACCCAAATATGAGTAAATGCAATTTCAGCCACCTGATATTTGACGAAGGGGCCAAGAACATTCACTGGAGGAAAGACAGCATGTTCAGCAAATGGTGCTGGCAAAACTGGATTTCCACCTGTAGAAGAATGAAACTAAACCCCTATCTTTCACCATGCATAAAAGTCGATTCCAAATGGATCAAAGACCCCAATGTAGAGCCTGAAACTCTAAAACTGTTAGAAGAAAACATTGGCAAAAACCTACAAGATATACATGTAGGAAAGGATTTTCTAAACCAGACTTCAACTGCTCAGGAAATAAGGTTAAGAATCAACAAATGTGACCTCATTAAACTAAAAAGTTTCTGTACATCAAAGGAGAAAACCAGGGAAGTGAAGAGAAAACCTACAGAATGGGAGAAAATATTCACCAGTGACACATCTGACAGAGGTTTAACATCCAGAATATATAGTGAACTCAAAAAACAGAGACTCAAGACAAGAAGTAACCCAATTAAAAGATGGGCTAGGGAGCTGAACAGAGAGTTCACAGAAGGGAAAGTAAAAATGGCTAAGAAGCATCTTAAAAGATGTTCAATCACAAATAATTAGGGAAATGCACATTAAAACCACTTTAAGATTTCATCTTACCCCAGTCAGACCGGCTAAGATCAAGAGAACAAATGATACCAAATGTTGGTGGGGATGTGGGGAAAAGGGACCACTCATCCACTGCTGGTTGGGCTGTAAACTTGTTCAACCCCCATGGAAAGCAGTGTGGAGAACTCTTTTAAAAACTACAAATGAACCTACCATTTGACCCAGTTATACCACTCCTTGGCATATACCCAAAGAACTCATCCTATTGCAGAGACACTTG
>NW_008351700.1:330179-334224 GCF_000622305.1 Nannospalax galili
TTGTGGATCCAGACACTAAATCTTTATATGTGAATATGTATCTAGACATAATTACAGGAACCAAGATAATGAAAAGGAACAAGAGAGGTAAAGGAAAAGAAAGAACCTGAAAGAGAAGAACAGTAGGAAACAGGCCTTAATAAGGGAGATATGGATAAAAATTAGCTTAGTTTAAGGGAGTGGGGAAGGAAGGGTATACAAGGAACCTAGGGGATAAAGGGAAAGAAGGAGCTCCAGAGAGGTAGGACCATAGGAGAAGGGTAGTATTAAGAGAGAAAAGGGATAAGTGGGGACACCTTAATTGGGGAAACCATGATGGAGGTGTTAGACAATGCAAGAGATAAGTAATGCCTAGCCAGTTTTAAAAACCAGAGAGAACCATATTAGTCCAACAACCTACTGACAAAGTATATATACCAGATCAAGAAATATATGTCTAGGCAAGGTTTATCTGAGAATAATCGGTGTTTGCCCAAGATTTATCTACATGACACACAGTAATTAAAAATAGCAGACTGGTGGAACTAACCTTCTTGGATGTTTAATAGACATACTTCGAGGCCTATACTAATTTGGTCAGTGGGACATAAAGAACAGTTTTTGCTCCTTGCCCTCCTAGGTCAACTAGTTCCAGGGGACTATGAGCATCTCTCAAAATGTCCTGTACTTGTAGTTGGTCACCTGTCCTCTTGATCAAGGAGGCCAAGGAAATCTCACCAGATGGACTTGAACCAGTGTCTAGTCTACAAAGAGGAGGGTCAATACAGAGGAAACATTTCCTCCATGCTTCCAAGCGAAGCCAGCCATGGTTGAGCAGGACCTTTGACTTATCTTTACATAGGCAGAACTGGTAGAAGAAAGGAGCCAGGGGCTCCTCCCAAGCCCATGTGACCCCTGAAGAACAAATCCTCAAACAGCCTTAAGAGTAAAAATAAATCAGCTTATCTAGGCCAACTGTATGGCCTTAAACACCCAAAAGGAAAGTATAACCAAAGATTAAAGGAGTCAATATAATTTTTTTAAGAGTCCATATGTGTAGCTAAAGGCTATATAACAAGCAACAATACCAGATAGGATATACCTTCTTTTGAGTTGTTGGCCAGAGTGGCCCAAGGGACTCCCAGATAGTAACCCAGCATAGAACTGAGAAAATGAACATCAGACCCCAATCTTATCTAAAGGAGTATTGACAACTGATTGCTGCTAGAAGAGAAAGAGGTGACCCTTCTAAAACAAAGACCTCTAGATAAGCTGACTAGATTCAGCAGAAGGGCAAGTAGTGGGGAATGGCTGGGGGGTGACCTTCCTAAAACAAAGACCTCTAGATAGGCTGACTAGATTTGCCAGATGGACAAGTAGTGGTGAATGGCTGGGGGTGCCTACAACACAGTGGGCAATAGCAGGGATAACAGAGTATAAGGGCTCTAGTGGGAGGAGGGAGAGTATGTAAGGGTGCCATCTGTGAAGTGGGTGTATAGTTGAATAAGATGGTTTGGGATGTTCTATGTGACACACACACACACACACACAAATCAACAAATTAAGAAAAAAGAATTATATTTGAGGAGGAAGCATAAAAATTACATCATGTTAAGTAGTAGAGGTGATAAACATTACCAATGAAATATACCTGATGATTTTATAGACATACACAGGTGCCCAGGATCTGAGCGCAACTGATTGTTACTAGTAATAATTATATACATACAGATTAGAGATGCATGTGTCAACATCTCAGTGTTATTAGCAAAAACAATGAGTCTTTCTGTAAGAAACAGTATATTTTAAAATGAAATGGAGATCTTTCCTAAAGGTTAAAAACTCATTCAATTTTGTGTCTTACAGGGCTTATACTGAGTTCAATATTGTATAACTGTATTAATTCAAAAGTGAACCTAAAATTTTTATAGCCACGTTTGAAAGTGATATATCTTTGCTCTGGAAACTGTTATTATGTTAAAGCTTTAATGAAATGCTTCTTCTAAAAAAATTTTTAATTAAAAAAGTAAGAAAAGGTGGTTGATAAACCTAAACAGAGAATTCTCAAGCAAAGAAATAAAAATGGCTAAGAAGCACCATATAAAGTGCTCAACATCCTTTGTAATTAGAGAAATGCAAATCAAAGCCACTTTAAGATTTCATCTTATCCCAGTCAGACTGGCCAAGATCAAGAGAACAGATGACTCCAAAATGCTGGAGAGGATGTGGAGAAAGAGGTACGCTCATTCACTGCTGGTGGGAATACAAACTCATGCAACCACTATGGAAAGCAGTGTGGAGAACCTCAAAAAACTAAAAATCAACCTACCATATGATCCAGTGATACCACTCCTTGGCATATACCCAAAGGACCCATCATAATGTAGAGATACCTGTATATCCATGTTTGCTGCTGTTCTCTTCACAATAGCTAACAAATGGAAACAACTTAAATGTCCCTCAACTGATGAATGGTTAATGAAAATATGGTACATCTATTCAGTGGAGTTCGACTCAGCAGTAAGGAAAGATGAAATTATGAAATTTTCAGGTAAATGAATGGAGCTAGAGTGTTATACTAAGTAACACAAACACAGAAAAGCAAGTGACATATGTTTTCCTTTATTTGTGGATTGTAGCACCAATCCCTTAAATGTGAGTGTATATAAATTCTGAAGTAACACCAGGATCCAGGTAAAGGGAAAGCTATATGGAGGTAAAGGAAAAGAAACAACCTGAAAAGGAGATAGTAGTGAACATATGCTACCTGAGGGAGGTGGAAAAATTGTGAGTAATTGGCAGGGAGGAGAGGAGGGAGGGACATGCAAGGGACCATAGTGTGGGGGAGAGAGGAAAGATGGCGGGAATCTAGAGGTATTGGGGGGAGGATGAGAATAATGTGGGCACTGTGACTAAGAAGGGAGGGAGGAGGGACACAGAATGGGAGATAAAAGAGTAGAGATGAGTGGATCTCAGGGGGCTGGGAAGCCTAGAGGGAAAAGTGATGCCCTAGAAACCCTATGAGAAATGCACATAGAGTGTCTGAGCATTAGTGCACATATATATACCTAGGAGCTGCTTGGAAGGGAACCCGGTGTGAGAAGAGACCTCCTTTAGAGCAACAAGCATGCCATACAGCATTCATCAAAGAAGCTTCTTTTTGCAACAGATGGAGGCTACTGCAGAGTTGCACATCTGGTCAGGCATAGGGAACATACACCTGGGTGATACCTGGTACTAGGTGACACATCTGCAGTTGAATTCCTACAACCAAGGAATTAGGAATATGGAACATAGTGGAATAGGGGTAGAGAGAGGGCTAATGTACTCCTCAGCTCTCACCAGTGAGGATTCCTTGTACATCAGAGTGCATTACACACAGAAGGCTTCAGCTGGCCAAGTTTTGGAGAATAAGAGTCTGTATATTGTAGGACAGTACTTCTATACAGAACCTCACCCACCCACGGCTCAGAGACCATTGTGGAAGAGGAGGCAGAAAGATTGCAAGAGCCAGGGCTGGTTCATGAACATAAGGAGGTGAAGGCTTCCAGGCCACTGGAGGCTTGCTCATGGAGCCTGCAGCACTGGCGGTATCCAAATGGGACCCATGTCAGCTCAATTAAACAAGGACCCAAACGGGAGGTAAGAAATAGGTGGTGGGTCAGCAACAGATTGAAAACTATTTGAGACTGGTTGCTGCTGGGTGGAGGAGAGTATGACTTACATACGACTACTGGATGGGCTGACTAGACTCCAGTGGACACATTTACACTGAAGGGCAATTGGGTACAAACACCTGAATGAATAGGACTCAGCATGTATGGCAGAGTGCATAGGGTTTGGTGGGGGGGGGCATTGGGGGAGAGGGTCTAGATGTGAGTGGGAAATACTGTATGAAATTTTAAATGCTCAATAAAAAGAGTTTAAAAAAATACTTGAGACAATCAATTTATAAAAAGGAAAGGTTTGTTTTTTTCACGGTTTGGGGGGTTTCATCCCGTGGTCACTTGGCCCCATTTTTGTAGTGAACAGTGGAAGAACACAGCAGTGGAAACTGTTCACCTTT
>NW_008351701.1:0-13820 GCF_000622305.1 Nannospalax galili
TGTCTCAAAAAGACCGGGGGTGGGGGTGGGGAAGGAATCCAGTGAGAACAGTAAAAAATTAAACTGTCAAAAAAAACTCAATATAAGAATGAGGAGATAAACTTGATGAAGTCTCCCAGAAAACAGCATGAAAAAGGTGGGAAGACGGAGACAAAAATCATTAGAAGAAAGCCAGAAAGCATAGAAATGAGGGAGAAGAAATAACGTATGGGAGGATCACTTCCTGTTGGGGGTGTGACTGAGTGATTCAGCACTTGGTCTAGCATTCACAAGGCCCTGGTCTCAAAGATCAGCACTGCAAAAAACATTTTTTAAAAAAAGTTTATTTCCCTGCTGTGAGGGGCACTGAGTGGCCAATGCAAATGAAGAAAATGCCCTCTCCCCAATACATATCTGCAATTTCTTTTATTGGCCCTCGCTGGCCTGGAATTCACTGTGTAGACCAGGCTTGCCTTGAACTCACAGAAATCCGCCTGCCTCTGCCTCCCAGGTGTTAGGATTAAAGGTGTGAGCCACCACGCTGGGTCTGGAGTGTTCCAACAAAAGGCGTGGTCACCACACCTGCCCATATCTACAATTTCTGAACAGTGGAGAGAAAGAGAGGTCCATAGAGTAGGTAAAACTCACAAAGACTTCATAGCAATGAAGGATGCCAAGCGGTGCCATAGTAATAATTCTTTTCTAGTTCGGAAGGAAGCCCAGCATTCCCAGTAACTAGTCAAGCTCACAGCAGAATAACAATAGCTAATGTGGAAAGTTTCAAAAACAATTCATCTCCCTCTTTCTTTGGCAGTTTCTGGAAAATGATATCCTCCAAAAAGAGGGAGTATGTGAAGGAAGAGAAGGTCAAGAGATACGGCAAATAAAAGACCCAACAAAGGAGCGTCAACATGTGAAAAAAGGGACCCTGCTGGTCAGACTCACCACAAGGGGTGGACAAGCACTCGGATCGGAGTAGTCAGAAGCTCTAGCACAGACATCTTCAACTGGAAAGGGTAGAGAGTAGCTCTCTCTACCTATTCTGGGAAGAGATGTAGGTGGCTGGTGGGGGAAGGATTTAAGGGGCATGTGTATGGAAAAAGAAAAAGAAAAAGAAAAAGAAAAAGAAAACATTAGTCAGTAAGACAGCTCAGTGAGTAAAGGTTCCTGTTGCCAAGCCTGACCTGAACTGGATTCCTAGAACCTACGTGGTAGGAGAGAACTCATTCTCGCAGCTTGTCCTCTGACCGCCACATACATGCATAAATAAATAAGTAAATAAATAAATGTATTAAACATTTTTAGAATACATAGAAAAACAAAGCAAATTCAAAAACTTGATAAGGATTAGTTCCATGAAAAATAAAAATGTGTTCAGAAAAGGACATCAGTTTTCTGCTTAGCTCAACTTTGAATACCAATCAGTGTTGTAAGGGCTGAAGATTTAACACACACACAAAATTGTTCTGAGATTAAATTTGGCAGCTGAATATAATATATGATGTATAAGTTATAAGAGGGAAGGGAAGAGTTAAATCCTCTCAGATATGCCCCTATTACTTCTGGGGACTGAGGCAAGGCCACAAATCAATACTCATATACTAAATATTTCAACACTGTAAGCTAGCAAACTGCAAAGTGAAGTACTTTTTGTAAAAAAATTTACAAAATATACCTGGAAGTCAAGGTTCTAAATTAGAATTTTTGAACTCTCCAGAATTCTACATTAGAAAATGGCAGCCACCAGCCCCTGGCTCTGGCTTGAGAATCCCTTCTTCTGCAAATGGCTGTCCCTTGTCTACTCCTCAGGTTCAGGGATGCCCATATCATCAGCAAAGTCTCCCTGAGGAGAGGGAATTCAACAAGAAACTGGCACTGGCCCAGGAAGCAAACTGGGTAAGGAATTACAGTCTCTGCACTCATAACAGTTTATGGGGGATAAGTACTTTGGATGGGCATATCTCCTTGGATTCTACACCCTATGGAAGGAATTCAGGAAGAGGGACACAGATACCCAAAAACCAAACAACCCAGAACCAACTAATCAACCAAAACAAACCCCTGAAAGATGTGAAAATGGGGCTGGAGAAATGGGGCTGCAGAGGAGCTAGGTTCAATTCCCAGCACCACGCGGTGGCTAACAACTGTTGCAACTCCAGTTCCAGGGATCCAATGCCCTCATCTGACCTCCAAGGGCATTGTACAACATGGGTGCACTTACATACATGCAGGCAGTACACTCAATACACATAAGATAAAAATGATAACATTTTTAAAATAATTTCTTAAACATTTTATTATTTTTATTTTATGTGCGAGTGTATTGTCTGCATGTAAGTGAGCGCACCCGTGTCCTGCAATGCCTCAGAGGTAAGAAGAGGGCTTCGGATTTCCCAGAACTGGAGTTAAGGATGGTTCATAGCCGCCATGTGGGTGGGTGCTGGGAATCAAACCCAGGTCCTCTGCAAGAGCAGTCAGTGCTCTTAACCACTGAGCCATCTCTCCAGCCCCGTAACATTTTTTTTAAATGTATGAAAATGGTTGTCTCCAGGAAATCTGCTGTTCATCTTGATTTTTTTTTCTTTTGGTCTTTTTGAGACAGGGTCTCCCTGTAGCCCCAGCTGGTCTAGAACTCACTATGTAGACCAGGCTGGCCTTGAACTCACAGAGATCTGCCTGCCTCTGCCTCCGGAGTCTTGGGACTAAAAGTGTATTCGGGGTTTGAGGAATTCCCCAAATTGGCCACTCGGATACTGAGTCTCAGCAAACAGAAGCACTTTATTGAGGCCAACCGGCTGGGGAGCTGTACTGTGACCCCAAGCAGTGAAAACACAGGGCTTTTAAGCAGAAAAACCACAAAAACCACAAAACAGGGGATATCCATAGAAACTATACACAGAATAACCAGGAAAGGATTGGAACAATCTAGGGCTGATTTCCAGAGACTTTACCTATATAGCCATTGGCTGTCTTACCTGGGGCAGAACGTTCTTCCTCTTCTGTCCCAGCTTATTTCCACAGAGCCCATACACAGATATATCAAGTATACTGTCATTGGCTTACTTGAGGCAGAACATTCTATCTTTTCTGCCACAGACCATTTCCATAGAAATCATAAACAGATATCAGGAAAGGGTTTGTTCAATGAAGGGGATTTCCAGCGTCAGGTGGAGAGCAGCTTTTTTCTCAGAGGCCAGGGAGGGGCACTCTTGAGGCCTGGCTATTTTGAAAAAAATTTAATTAATTTTATATGTATGAGTGTTTTGCCTGCTTGTATGAAGGCAGAGTTGGATCCCTGCCAACTAGAGTTATGGATGACTGTGAGCTGCCATGTGGACACTGGGACCTGAACCTGGGTCCTTTGCAAGAGTAGCCAGTGCTTGAAAATTTTTCTATAATTATTTGACCATTGAAAATATGTGTCTGCCCAGAGTGATGACTCACTACTGTAATTACAGCACTTGGGAGGTAGAGCCAGAAGGATTGTGAGTCTGAGGCTAATCCGGGCTATATGATGAATTACAGGCCAGCCCGGACTACATAGTAAGACTCTATCTCAAAAAACTGAAATGCAAAACAAAACCATGTTTGTGTTCAAATACCTCACAAAACAAAAATAAAACAAAAATCGAGCTATCTCAGTCAGTAAAGTGCTTGCCTCGCAAGACCTGAATTAGATCCCCAGAACCCATTTGAAAAAGCTGGGCCTGGTGGCATGTGTTTGTAATCTGAACCCCGGGGAGGCAGCAATCGATAGATCCCCGGGGCTCAGTGGCCACCCATTCTAGTCTACTTCATGTATTGTAGGCCAGTGAGAGGCCCTATCCAAAAAAAAAGAAAAAAAACTTGACAGTGCCTAAGGATCTGGCCTCCACATGCACGCTCACAGTGGAAAGGCAAGAACAAATGAAACCCAAACCCAGCAGAAGAGAAGAAATAACAAAAATCAGAGCAGAAATTAATGAAATAGAAACAAAGAAAATACAAAGAATCAATGAATTTAAGAGCTGGTTCTTTGAAAAGCTAAACAAGATAGACAGACTCTTAGCCCAGTTAACTCAGAGAAAGAAAGAGCAAATCCAAATCAGCAAAATCAGATATGAAAGGGGAAACATCACAAGAGACACCAAAAAGATCCAGAACATTATAAGGGAATACTCTAATAACCTATTAAATTTGAAAACCTAAAAGAAATGGATGGGTATCTAAAATCACCAAAGTTAAACCAAGAAGAGATCAACAGTTTAAATACGCCCATAAAATAGAAGGAACTTGAGCCGGGCGTAGTGGCGCACGCCTTTAATCCCAGCACTCTGGAGGTGGAGGCAAGCGGATATCTGTGAGTTCAAGGCCAGCCTGGTCTACATAGTGAGTTCCAGGACAGCTGGGGCTACAGGGAGACCCTGTCTCAAAAAAAGACAAAATAATAATAATAATAATAATTCAGCAACATTAAAATATATATATGGAACTTGAAACAGGAATACAAAACCTCCCAACTAAGAAAAGCCTGGGCCCAGATGGATTTATAGAATTCTACCAGACATTTAAAGAAGAACAACTGATAGCACCTAAATTGTTCAAAAAGATAGAAACAGAGGGAGGACTCCCAAGTTCCTTCAATGAAGCCAACATCACTCTAATACCCAAACCAAGTAAAGTCACAAACAAAACACTATAGACACAATCAAAAAAGAAAACTATAACATCCTTAATGAACGTAGATGCAAAAATTCTCAGCAAAATACTTGCAAGCCACATACAGATAGACATAAAAAAGATCATCCACCATGATCAAGTAGGCTTTATTCCAGAGATATAGGGATGGTTCAATATACGTCAAGTCAATAAATTTCATAAATCATATAAATGGACTCAAAGTCAAAACTCACATTGTCATCTCAATAGATACAGAAAAGGCTTTTGACAAAATTCAGCATGAGTTCATGATAAAAGTCCTAAAGGGAATTGGACTGGCAGGAACACACCTCAACATAATTAAAGCCATATACAACAAACCCATAGCCAACATCATTCTAAATGGAGAAAAGCTGGAAGCATTCCCATTAAAATCAGGAACAAGACAAGGATGTCCACTATCTCCACTCCTTTTCAACATAGTGCTTGAAACTCTTGCTAGAGCAATAATTAGAGAAGGAAATTAAAGGAATACTAATTGGAAAAGAAGAGGTCAAACTATCCGTTTTTAAAGATGATAGGATACTATATGTATTAGCCACTTTTCTGTTGCTGTGATAGAAACACTGACCCAAGCAATTTATAGAAGGAAGAGTTTATTTGAGTTTACAGTTCCAAAGGGGCAAGAGTCCATCATGGTGGGGAGGCATCGAGGCAGAGGTGGCTGGAGGAGGAGCCGAAGCTAAGCTCTCACATCATCACACAGGCACAGGAAGCAAGAGAGTGACTGGAGATCTGGCAACGCTTAAGACCTCTCGAAGCCCACCCCCAGTGACGTGCTTCCTTCAGGATAGCCACACCTTCTAAGACCTCCCCAAACAGCGCCACCACCTGGGGACAAAATGTCCAAATACTTGGAGCCTATGGGGGACATTTTCATTCAACCACACTATACCTAAGAGATTCCAAAAATTCCACCAGAAAACTACAAAATAAGCAAACAGAGAAAGAGTGAAAGAGTACATGGGACCCCCCCACCCATTTACAATAGCCTCAAAAAAAAAAAAAAGAAAAAAAAATCCACTCAGTAAACCTGACCAGAGTCATCAAAGAGCTCTACAATGAAAATTTTCAATCTTTAAAGAAAGAGATTGAGGAAGACATCAGAAGATGGAAAGACCTCCCATGCTTATGGATTAGAAGAATTAATATTGTGAAAATGACCATCCTACCAAAAGCAATATACAGATTCAATGCAATCCCAATCAAAATACCCATGACACAATTCACATAATTAGAAAAAAGCATCCTAAAATTCCTATGGAAGCACAAAAGATAGCCAAAGCAACCCTGAGTATAAAGGACAATGTTGAGGGGAATTACTGATAGGTAGAGAACGGGAGCGAGCGGGTGGATGGAGGAAGGCATGAGCGGATGGATGAGGCACCGAGGCACAGATGGATACAGATTTATTTCGCACGGGGCACCTTCGGAGGGGAAGGGAAGGGAAGGGAAGGAAGGGGAAGGGGAAGGGGAAGGGGAAGGGGAAGGGGAAGGGAAGTCCGGGAAAGATGTCCGCCCACGGGTGGTGAGCTGGGACTTTATATATGGGGGCTTTAGGGTGTGGAAGGGGGGAATGTTTGGGGGAGAAATCAGGGAGGGGGAAGCAGGACAAGCCTGGCTCCGTTCAGTCTGCCAGGTGGGATTAGGGTGTGGAAGTGTTTACTTTTTCCCTCTTAAAATGAGAGAAAAACAGCTTCTAAAATCTCTGGTTATCAGGTAGAATCTGCTTATCTTTGGAGATCAGAGGAAAGGCAGGCTGCTTCTCAGCAGAGTTTGTTTCCCTTGACTCCAAAGGTCAAGGTGAGTTCCCTGTTGGGGAGGGGGGAAACTGCTGCTATTTGGAAACCTAACAATTACTGTACCAGATATCAAACTATATTACAGAGTTATATCATAAAAATAGCACAGTATTGGCACAAAATAGACACATATATCAATGGAACATAATTGAAAACCCAAACATGAGTACAGGCAAAATATTTGATAAGGGCTGGGTGTGGTGGCGCACAACTTTAATCTCAGCACTCCGGAGGCAGAGGCAGGCGGATCTCTGCGAGTTCAAGGCCAGCCTGGTCTACAAAGTGAGTTCCAGGCCATCTGGGGCTACTGGGAGACCCTGTCTCAAAAAAAGACCAAAAAAAACCAAAACAAACAAACCCAACAAAATATTTGATAAGGATGCCAAGAACACACAATGGAGGAAACACAGCATCTTCAATAAATGGTGTTGGTAAAACTCCATCTCCATCTGTTGAAGAATGAAACTAGATCCTTATCTTTCACCTTGCACAAAAGTCAACTCCAAATGGATCAATGACCTCAGTGTGAAACCTGAAACTCTGAAACTGTTAGCAGAAAACACTGGCAGTAACCTACAAGATATAGGTGTAGGAAAGGACTGTCTACACTAGACACCAGCTGCTCAGAAATTAAGGTCAACAATCAATAAGTGGGTCCTCATTAAACAAAAAAAGCTTCTGTACAGCAAAAGAAACTACCAATAAAGCAAAGAGAAAACCCACAAAGTGGGAGAAAATCTTCACTAGTGACACATCTGACAGAGGCTTAACATCCAGAATATATAAAGAACTCAAAAAACAAAGAATCAAGAAAATGAATGATCCAATTAAAAGGTGGGCTAAAGATCTGAACAGAGAGTCCTCAAAAGAAGAATTAAAGATCGCTAAGAAACACCTTAAAAAGTGTTCAAAGCCAGGCGTCGTGGTGGCACGCCTTTAATCCCAGCACTTGGGAGGCAGAGGCAGGTGGATCTTTGTGAATTCGAGGCCAGTCTAGTCTACATAGTGAGTTCCAGGACAGCTGGGGCTACAGGGAGACCCTGTCTCAAAAAGACAAAAAAAAGTGTTCAACATCACTAGTTATTAGAGAAATGCAAATTAAAACCACCTTAAGATTTCATCTTACCCCAGTCAGACTGGCTAAACATCAAGAGAACAAATGATACCAAATGCTGGTGAGGATGTGGAGAAAGGGGAACACTCATTCACTGCTGGTGGGATTGCAAACTCATCCAGCTAAAAATGAACCTACCATTTGATATGGATATAATACTCCTTGACATAACAAACCATGTTTGTTGCTGCTCTTTTCACAATAGCTAAGAGATGGAAGCAACCTGTGTCCCTCAACTAAGGATTGGATAATGAAAATTACACAGTGGAGTTCTACTTAGTAATAAAGTAAGTTGAAATAATGAAATTTGTAGGCAAATGGATGGAACTAGAAACTGTTATCCTACGTGAAATAACACAGACTCAGAAAAACAAATGATGTATTTTCTCCTTCCTTTGTGGCTCCAAGCACCAAATCCTTATATATAAGTATCCCAGTCACTACCCATCAAAAAGCTTCTTTTCCAACAGAGATTATTAGAGTTCCACAGCTGGTCATACACAGAGATTGTGAATTTCCCAAGCCTAAGTGGCACATCTACGATGCAACCTCTATACCTAAGGCTCACAGAACATAGAACAAGGGATGAAGAGAACACTAATGTATCTTTCAGTTCTCATCAACGAAGCTCCTCATGCAGCAGAGGGCCAGGAACACAAAAGGCCACAAATGGCCAAAACATAGAAAATAAGAGTCTACAGAGTGTGGGTTCTTGGACAAGACTTTTATATTAAAACCCACTCACCCAGGGCTCAGAGACCACTGTGGAAGATGGGGTGGAAAGATTATAAGAGCCAGGGAAGGGGTGCATAACCATATGCAAATAGGATCCTACAGGCTCCTGGGACTCTTCTCATATAAACCTACATCAATGGTGTCAGCATGCACAAGACCCATGCAAACTCAGACAAAAACCCAGTACAGAACTGTGGAAATGCACAGCAGACCCCAATCTTAGTTGAAGAATTATTGACAGCTGATTACTGCTGGGTAAGGAAGAGCCGATCTTCCTAAAGGGAAGGACTCTAGATAGACTGACTAGACCTCAGTCTAGTCCTGCACTGAGGATGGCTGGGGATACTTAACTTGACATGACAGGCTGTAACACAAATGACAAATGGCTATGGGTGGGGTACCAATGGGAAAGGGGATATAAAGATGATTAAGATGTTCTGAATGAAATACACAAAAATTCTATAAAACATTTCAAAAGAAACAAAAAAACCCCAAAGTGATTATTTGAAAAAAAGATTACATGTAATGGCACGTGTGAGAAAGCCTGTACTGCACAAATGACCCCCAAATGCTAGCTAGCACTTTGTGATGTATACTGAACTTCTCCCTTGTTCTGGCTCCTTCCCCTTACTTGGAAGCACACTGCTCTTCAAACCTGTTTCTGCGTCCACTGCTATTCAAGTCCCTGCTCTGGGACACAATCTGACACTCCTCCATAGGTGCCCAAAGTGATGCGTTTTACAAAAAAGGTTTAAAGATTAAGCAAAGCTTTAAATTTAAGGAAGGTTTAAAAATTATAAATAAAACCTTAAGATGACTTTAAGAGATACATTGTTTAGATTTAGGGAAGAGGGGAATGTCACCACTGTAAAATTCAAGGTTACAAATATTTTGGCCTTAAGTTAGCATAATTTTTTGTTTGTCTGCACCTAAGAGCACCACGTGCGTGCAATGACTCCAAGGGAGAGAGCGGGTTCTTTGCCTTCTCCCGTCGTTTTCCCTCTATATCCTGCCTCAGAACCACAATGAAGTTTCTCTCTTTTTTTTTTTTTTTTTTTTTTTTTTTTGTCTTTTTTAAGCAGGGTCTCCCTGTAGCCCCAGCTATCCTGGAGTCACTATGTAGACCAGGCTGGCCTTGAACTCACAGAGATCCGCCTGCCTCTGCCTCCCAAGTGCTGGGACCACAGGCATGAGCCACCACGCTCGGCTACAATGAAGTTTCTCTTTACAGACTCACCCAAGAAAGAATCCACTTCCCTTTCCTCTCACTTCTTTACATTTAGGACCTCCAGTTGCAGTTGGTGGTTCTCTTCTAGTTTCTAAGTTCCTTGCAACCAGACATCTGGCTAAGAGTTCTGAGTCTAAGGTCCTGCCACAGGGCTGAGGATTGCGCAAGAAGGGACCAATACAGGAAACAGGAAGCATCTTTCTCCGTGCTTTGGAGTTCTGCCTCCACCCTAGGCTAGGACGAGTCCAAGCACTTCAGTATCTCCATTAAGGGGCTTTGAGTTAGCGTCCTTATCTGCATACCTAACACGAACCTCACATTTAAAATTCCTATAAGCGTTACGGAGCCAGATTCAGGTAGCCCCAGAGTCGCGCTGAGAGGCACGTGTGCACTCCAGGAGGGCAGGGATTTAGGGTTGTCTGTCCCTCCCCACCCACCCAGCGCCCCAACAGGCGCTCCACAGACAGCTCCTGAGTTAATTCCGTAAGAAATGCTAAGGATGTGTGCAAAGTTTTCAAAATGCTTTGTGAGGTGCAACGGTGCCCTAAGCGGAATGGAGACTCGGTTCAGGCCGAGGGCCGCCCTGGAGCGGAGGCCGGCGGGTCGCGCGGCGAGCAGGGAGGCCGGTCCCGGACGCCGGGACCACCCGGCGGCGTTCGGAGGCGTTCGGAAGTGCTCGGCGCAGCGGCCACGCGGTCAGTCGGAGGCGGGAGCAGGCGCGCCCCGCCCCCGGGGGCGGGCCCAGGACGGGCGGCGCGGGGGCGGGGCCACGCTCTCCGTGCCGGGGGCGGAGCCGGGCCGGGCTCACCGGGCCGGTTGGGGGCTCCGCTCCTCGGCGGGAGCAACCGGAGCCCCGGCCACGAAGGGGTGCGACCCCCTCCCGGCCCCGCCCTCCCGGCCGCGGCCCAGCCAATCAGAGCCGCTCTTACTGGCGAGTGGGCCGAGCCGGCCCAGCTGCTCTGAGGCTCTGGCATGGTAACGTCCCCGCGCGGGGGTGGAGAGGCCCGGGGCTGTCCCACAGCGCCCCCTGCGGCCCGGGCCGGGGCCTGGGGGGCCAGGGGGCCGTCGGGGTGCTCGGGACCCCGAGGGAGGGCGAGGAGCCCGAGGGGTGAGGGAAGGGAGCCCAGCAGGGGGATGGGGGCGGGGATTTGGGAAGAAGGGGCGGGGAGGCCATTATGGAGCTGGGGAGGGGGGTATTGCCAGGGGCTGAGGGGAGGGAGAATTTCGGCATTGGGTGAGAAGAGGGAGGGGACGAAGTGGAGCGTGGATGTGTGGGGGAAGGTCGGAAAGGAGAGGGCGGGAGAGTAGGGACCACAGTTACCCCTCCTGGGCTATTTGGCGTGCCCATGCCCCTCCCCCAGACCCAGGGCTTGTTTCCGTTGGAAGCCCTGGGTGCCCCTCAGGACCTCTAGGGGAGTCCCTCCTTTCCTTCCCCACATTCACAAAACCTCGCTTCCTGAGGTGAGGAGGGGGCTTCTGAAGAAAAAGAGGCTCCAGGCCATCACCTCAGAGCTGGGTACTCCAAGAAATGGAAGAGCAGAGGCCCCTCGGTCCCAGCCCCGGCTCTGCCTTGTAATAACTCTGTGTGACCTTGGGCAAGTCATTACCTTTCTTTAGGCCTCAGATTTCCCATTGATTTTAGAAAAGGAAAATGGGTGAAATGATGGACTGGATCTTACCAGTTCCCAAAGGGGGCAGGTTTTGAGGAGGAAATTTAAGGCGAATGGGTTCTAGGATTCGAGAAGCATGAAGATGGAGGGGAGACCAGCTGGATTGGAGAAAATCTTGAGGGATGGGTTGAGGGGTGCCTTAAAACTTGCAAGGCTCGGGGGCCTGGCCGGCCTGGGCCTCCTGATGAAGAAAGAGTTGAATCCTGACTCAGGGAAGATGAGGACCAGAAGTAACAACGTCTGTTCTTCAGAAGGATAGTGAGGTGATGGGGGCCTCAGAAGCACGAGATACTTTCTAGAAACGTCCCCAGGCTCTTTGGGGAAAGTATGCTAGGACTGGCACACCAGAGTGGGGGCTAGGAAGGGAAATGGGGGAGGGACTGATTCGGGGGCACGGCAGCAGGTCCGCAGAAATGACAGGTAATCAGTTGGTTTCTTAGCTACTTTTTGCCGTGCTGTATATTGAACCTAGGGCCTCGTTCACGTTAGGCAAGTGCTTTACTACTGAGCCACACTCTAAACCCTAAGCTGTTTCTTTGTGATGACTGACGGCTGCTTTGAGACCTAGACCTCCTTCCTTGCTTTCATGAGTGAGTCAGACCAGGCAGACCTGGGATGACCTGGCTCTCTGAGAATCTCGGGCTCGCGGAAGGATTGGGGTGAAAAGAGGAATGAATATGAGGGAAATACTATCTGTGGCACTGTCCTTGCTGGGAGGCAGCTTTGTGGATAAATTGAAAGCACAGGCTTTGGGGTCACCTGCTTGGATTTCAAACCTGCTGCTACCATTTAATCTCTTAGAACCTTGGTCGAGTTAGTAACGAATCTGTCAACCTCAGCTTCTTTATAAAATGGGGATAGTTTCTAAGACGGTTGTGAGGATTAGTGTTTGGTATGGTATCTGGCTCATAATAAGCACCCAGTAAATACTAGCTGTTAGCTGCTACTTCCTTTCTCTTCTGTCTCCACATTCTTGTCCTTTTCTCCTTTGGCTCTTCTGAATGCTCAGTTCTGAGATTTGACGGCTGAGAAGAGCTGATTGAATCTTGTATTGGGGTGCTTCCACTGGCCTACTTGAAGATGTGATGAGGTCGGGGGTCTCATACCTGCCTCTCCCCCAGCCCCTGAACATGTTTTATTCCAAGGAAGACAGACAGATCTTATCTTTCAGCTTCCTTTCTTACATCCTTCTCTTGTGCTGGTTACAGAGTTCATCCCAAAGTGTAAGCAGACCCAAAGTTGTACTGGCTTTGCAGCAGGTGGGGGGGCGGGAAGGCAAGCATTTCAGGAGAGGACACCACTAGTACAGGAGGGAAGGCTTTGAAATTTCCTATTGCTCTTTCTTGAGTAACTGATCAAAATAGGCCAGTGATTGAATTCTGGCCAGAGTTCTGAATTCCCTATCCTTATGAGAAGGTGATCTTAAACATCTTTCTGTCGTACAGTTTTTCCTATACAAGTGTTTGATGCCAGCTCCCTTTCCCAAAGCCAGAAAGCTCTCTACTAAGCTGTTTCTATCACAGACTATACTCAAAATTTATACAGTCATACACGCACAAACACTGTTGCAGGTTGTATGCAAAAATCTACCAAGATGAGGGATGAGACTGTTTCATCAAAACACTTTGGGTACAGGGCTGTGGCTGGATAATCAGAGGTTTAAAAGGAGAGAACTCAGGTTGGGGAAATGGCTCAGTGGTTAAAGTACTTGCTACACAGGTGTGAGGACTGGTGTTCAGATCCCCAGAACCCATATAAATGCTGGCCTGCCTGTAATTCCAGCCTTGGAGGGCAGAGACTAGCTCATTGGAACAAACTGGCTGTCAAGACTAGCCATCTCAGTGAGCTCTGAGTTTGATTGAGCCATCCTGCCTCAATGAAGAGTTGGAAGAGCACTCAGAGGTGATTCCTTCAGGCCTCCACATGCTCATGTGTACCCTCAAACATGCATACACACATGAAAATGGGAAAAAAAATAAAGGAGAAAACTCAATTGTAAATGTAGGGAAATCCCCACTGGAGTGACGGGATGGATAATCTCATGTGAACCACCCAGTAAACATACTCTGCAAAGTAGTGTAGCATTTTATCCTGAAAGGATACAAAGTGTGTGTGTGTTTGTATGTGTAGGGGTGGGGGACAGTAATGTAAAAGTAACCTGAAGGAGGTGAATATTTTGTAGGGTAGGCAGTAGAACACCATAGGTTTTAAGAAGTTAGAATCCTGCTGATTTTAACCACTTAACATTGCAGGGGAGGTTGATGTGAAAAACAGCTGTCTGCTTTTTTTTTTTTTTTTTTAAAAGACAGGGTCTCCCTGTAGCCAGAGCTGGCCTGGAACTTGCTCTGTAGATCAGGTTGGCCTTGATCTCAGAGATCCACCTGCCTCTGCCGCCTGAGTGCTGGCATTAAAAGCATGCGTCACTGCCTGGCAGCACCTGCTTTCTCTAGCAGGAACTGTGCTTCCAAGGGAGGGCAGATTGAATTCAGTTGGGGCTCATTCTGTAACCATCCGTAGGACCTTGGACATTTCTTTTTCCTTTCTCATATAAAAACGTGTGTGTGTGTGTGTGTGTGTGTGTGTGTGTGTGTGTG
>NW_008351701.1:13832-19343 GCF_000622305.1 Nannospalax galili
TAGCCATATGTAGTGCCACTCCTGGAATCCCAGCACTTGGGGGAGGGGAGCCAAGAGAATCAGAAGTTCAAAATCATCCTTGGCTAGAGACAGAATTTGTGGCCGGCCTCAACTATCAGAGACACTGTCTTAAAAAACCCTGGCATGTGTCTATAATCCTAGTACTTGGGACTCTGGGGCCAGAGGATTGCTGCAAATTTAAGTCTTTCAGGGCTAGTCTGGATGACAGAATGATACACTGTCTCAAAAAAAAAAAAAAGGAGGGGGGTGTATTTTGGGTGGTTCTCTAAATTGTGCTCCCTGAAGAGTAGGCCTTACCAGTGGGCCCTCTGCTGTTTGGTGGGTCTTGCCCAAACCAGTCAACTCAACAAATGCCAGTTAGCACCTACTCCTGCCCCCTCTTCAAATTTTTTTTCTAAAATTTTTATTTGTTTTGCATGTGTGCTCATGTGCCACAGTGTATGGTCAGAAGACAAGTTGTAGGCAAGTCGTAGACAAGTCAGTTCTCTACACCATGTGGCTCCAGAGGGTCAAGGTCCTCAGGTTTGATGGCAAGTGCCTTTAATGAACTGAGCCATCTCGCTGGCCCATTTTTATTTTTATTTATGTATGTATTTTTTGTCTTTTTTGAGACAGGGTCTCCTTGTAGCCCCAGCTGTCCAGGAACTCACTATGTAGACCAGGCTGGCCTCAAACTCACAAAGATCTGCCTGCCTCTGCCTCCCAAGTGCTGGGATTAAAGGCGTGTGTGGCACGCCTGGCTTTTTTTTTTTTTTTTTTTTTTTTTTTGAGGCAGGGTCTCTGCAGTCCAGTTTAGCCTGGAACTCACTACATAGCCCACACTAGCCTCAAATTCGTGATCCTCCTACCACAACCCCTAAATGCTGAGATTACAGGCATGAGTCACCATGCAGTTTACCTCCATTCTTAAGAATTTTCAATTTAGTGGGAGCAGCACTCATTTTAGTGTCACATAAGACACTAGTACAATTGGAATTGTACGAATGACTGAAAGTGCAGTGGGCAGCTGCTAACAGGAAGGTGCATGGTAATGAATGAAGAGAGGGCCCTGGCTAGTGCAGGGCTGGGAAAGGCTTTCCCAGGGCATGTTCAGTGGCTATGAAGGGTTTGTAGGAGAGCTACCTGATGTGCTGGTAGATGGCCGCAATGGGAGAGCCAGGTATGCCGGAGCATAGATCACAGGATGGGCATGGACAAGGCTGGCAAGGTCATTCACAGCCTCATAGGCAGGGCAGGGCTTTGGTGGTCACCCTAAGAACAGCAGGAAGCCATTGGAGAACTTAGGGAAGAGCTTACTGGTGAGTGTACTGTGGCTGCAGATTGAAGTGAATATGGGGAGAAGAGTTGGGAAACCAGACAGGATGTCGGATGAAAAAAGGTGGCTTGGACAGGAAGTGGAAGAGGAACTGGAGAGAAATAGATCAGGAAATCTTTTTTCCTTTTTTTGAAACAGGGTCTCCCTGTAGCCCCAGCTGTCCTGGAACTCACAATGTAGACCAGGCTGGCTTTGAACTCAGAGAGATCTGCCTGCCTCTGCCTCTGGAGTGCTGGGATTAAAGGGGTGTGCCACCACCACACCCGGCTCTGCTTTTTTTTAAAACAGGGTTTCCCTGTAACCCTGAGCTGGCTTGGAACTTGTTATGTACACCAGGCTGGCCTCCATTTCACAGAGATCTGCCTGCCTCAGCCTCCCAAGTGCTGAGATTAAAGGTATGCACAACCACATTTGGCTCAAAGAAATCTTTTGGAGGTAAAATTAAATGGACTCGGTGATGTATCACTGAGGAAGCTAAGGAAAGTGACTCCTAAGTTTCTGTCTTGAGCAGAAGACTAGATACCGTGGTGGTGCTGGGCAGCCCCAGGACCTGGTAAGACCCAAAGATGGTTACTTGGGAGGTTAGAGAGGCTGTTGGGGTAGCTTGAGGTAGGAGAGTAGAACACAAAATTTGATTTCCTACTATGGTGATTAGTTGCTGACATTCCATTCAGATAAAACTTTTTCAGGGTCAGAAGGAGGTCAGAATACAGGGCTCTATGGCTAAAGACTGAGAAAAAGGGTCAGATTGCACTAGCTTAACTCATACATTTTTTTTTTTTTTTGTCTTTTTTTTTGAGACAGGGTCTCCTTGTAGCCCCAGCTGTCCTGGAACTCACTATGTAGACCAGGCTGGCCTCAACCTCACGAAGCTGCCACCTCTCCTTAGAACTCTTTTGTCACCCCAACTTTCAGGCCAAGGGGAAGAAGGGCAGTTTTCGCTGCATCTCTAAGCCTTGGTTCACCTAAAAATACTTGTATGGGTGCATGCGAGTGTACGTGGCATGCACAGAGGCCAGAAGGTAGCAGTTGTCCTGCTCTGTCACTCTCCACCTTACTGCCTTGAGACAATTCATCAAGGGTGTCTGAACTTGCAGTTGTACTGGCAGCTAGCCCCAGTGATCCTCCTATCTACACACTTCCCAGCTCTGGGGTTACAGGCACGTGCAGCCAAGCACAGCTTTTTTTTTTTTTTTTTTAATATTTTATTATTTTTACATCTATGAGCCAGATTAGTGCCAGAGGAAGTCCACTGCCTTCTCCTGCTTCAGGCCTCATCCCTCCCCCTGAATTGTCCAACCACCCCAAGGCTTTCCTCTCTACAGCTTCGTTCATTCATCTTTTTTTTTTTTTTTAATGTGAATGCTGGGCTCCGAACTCAGGTGCTCATTCTTATGCAGCAAGTGCTCTTACCCACTGAGCTCTCTCCAGCCCCCCAAGGTGTTTTTTGAGCCAGTAATAGAGTCATATAGTTGGTGATTCATAACGTACAAAATATACAGTAAAAAAGTCTTTCACGTCTGCCTTTTAGGTCTTTTACCACTGATATTTATATGGTAAAGCTTCACTGCACCTTGCTTTTTTTCTACTTGTAAATGTATCTTAAGACATAGGTCCATATCTTAACTGAATTTCCTCATTCTCATTTATGACTATGTATTGCATTTTATATTTGTGTATAATCTCATGAGTATTTACTGATGGATATTTGGACTGATTCCAGTGTTCTCTACTTATAAATAATATTAAAATGAAGCCAGGCATGGTGGCACACACCTTTAATCCCAGCACTTGGGAGACAGGCAGGCAGATCTCTGTGAGATTGAGGCCAGCCTGGTCTACATAGTGAGTTCTAGGCCAGCTGGGGCTACAGGGAGACTCTGCCTCAAAAAGACCAAAACAAAAAACACATGTATCCCCACATGGCCAAAATGATAGATGTACAAAGTTTTCATATATATATATATATATGTAGTCTCAGAATTGGAAATTTCTGTATAGAGATTTATTTCATTTGTCTCAAAATTCACTCAGTATTTATTGAGTATGTATTATGTGCCAGATCCTGAGCCAGGTACCAAGAATCCAGCTTTGAGCAAGTCAGTTGTGATCCCTGCCCCTGTGGGATAGAATTATCCTCTACTAGGGTGAAGCATGCCTGGGCAAACATTGTAATAACATAATTGTGTATATGAGGAACTCAAAAGGGGGATCAGATAGAGAAGAAGTTGGAAAACGCTACTTTAAATAGCATCATGTGGTCAGCCATCGGGGACAACAGGAAGACTGGGACAGTGTGAACCCTGTGTCTATGGGGAGATGGGTTCAGGGTTTGTAAGGGAAGGGTGCCGCCAAAGGTAGGGAGGAGGCAGCGCAGTTGGTGATTGAGAGTGGAAGCAAGTGGGTGGGTAAGGAGGAGGCTGGTGGTGAGAGAGGAGAGTTAGGGACACTAGGACTGTAAAGGGCAACAGCTGTTTAGAGCTTCAGAGTGAATCTTCAGCCCAGTTAATTGAATAAGGAAAGAGGTCAGTCCCTATCTGGCCTGAGAGAGGTACAGGAGAATGGGTGAAAAGCCGTGGGAAGAGCCAGACGCCTATAGCAGAGCCTTCTATGTCTCTTCTGTGGCTCGGCAAAATGGGAACTCCCAAAATAAAGATGACATTGAAGGGCTCGGTCAGCTGGCTGTCTGGGCTGGCACAGAGAGAGTAGAGCTCTGCTGGACTCAGGCTTGGGATGGGCAGGAAATTGGGCTTGGAAACTCCCTCCTGAACTTTGTGATCCTCTTTCACCCTCATCCCTTCTGCTTCCCTTCCACAAAAGCCCATCTCTGTACCTATCCTGGGTCCTATGACTTTTCTCTCCCTCAACAGTCGGTTCCCGATTCTGGTCCCCGGCCCCCAGCAGCGCCTGCCCCCTTCCCACCGGGGCCCCCCATGATGCCACCACCCTTCGTAAGTTATATGTGTTTCCCTGGGCTTGGCTTTTCCAGCCTGCACCCCTAGCCCCCCAGCCTTTGCCCCTGCTGTGTTGCCAGCAGAGTTCTGTAACACACCTTTTTGCTGCCTTTGGAAGATGGGTGGTTTTGTTGAGCACTGGGGTTGGGCAAGCTGTTGTTAAGCTCTGGTCCATACAGTGACAGTTCCCCCTCTGTGTTTTTGTCCTTGGGATACAGTGGGGCTGAAGATAGAAGAAATGGAAGGGAAAATACCTCCAACAGCCTGAGGGATGGGGAGATTTCTTTCTCTTTCACTACTCCTTACCTGTGCTCTCTAAAAAGGGCTCTGAATTTGGGTGAGAATAGCATTGGTGGTCATGAGTTGGAGAGAAAGGGATGGGAGGCAGGAGACTGGGGACGCCTGCCTTCTCACTTCACTCTTGTGGGAATACAGCCACCTCAGTTTGGTGCTGTTCCCTTGCCCTTTCTCTCTCCCTTACCTACCTCTTTAAGAAGCTGTGTGCTTGCCATTAGGCCCAGAGAACTCCTCAACTGCTTGTCTTCCCAGAGATGAGGAGGGAGGCAGTTTTATGCCTTTTGCTTCTCAAATGAAAACCTTGGAATGGCCTCCAGGCCAGGGTGGAGGGCTGGGTAGGTGATAGGTGAATGTTTCCTGACATATCTTTTTAGCCTCAACAAGACAGTGTCCTCTGTTCAGTGTCTCTTTCTATCCTCATTTCCAGATGCCCCCACCAGGGATCCCACCTCCCTTTCCTCCGATGGGGCTCCCCCCTATGAGTCAGAGACCGCCAGCTATTCCCCCCATGCCTCCTGGCATCCTGCCCCCAATGCTTCCACCAATGGGGGCACCACCACCACTCACACAGGTAATTGTCTCTCTCCATGGGGGTCTCAGGAAACCTTGTTTAGGTGAGCAAGCCATGAAAGTGGGCATCTGGGCTTAGAAACTAGGGGAAGAAGGGAACTTTAGGTGGATTTGTCTGCTGAATGACTAAAGACAGCTCTCAGGCATGATGAGTGCCCAGAACTTAAAGATTGCTTGAGAAGGTGCCCCAGTTAAGGGTCAGAGCCCGAAAGCAATTGCTCAGGGAACCCCAACTCAAAGAGATCCTGCCTAGCCTCACACTGGTGGCTTTTTTTTTTTTTTTTTTTTAAATCAATTTGAGGCAGGGTCTTCCTGTAGCCCCAGCTGTCCTGGAACTCACCATGTAGACCAGAC
>NW_008351701.1:19383-29261 GCF_000622305.1 Nannospalax galili
TGAGAGAGGGCCCCAGTTAAGGGTCAGAGCCCAAAAAAAATTTCTCAGGGAACCCCAACTCAAAAAAATCCCGCCTAGCCCCCCCCTGGTGGCTTTTTTTTTTTTTTTTTTTTAAATCCATAGATACCAGGAATGGTACCTCCAATGATGCCAGGAATGCTGATGCCAGCAGTGCCTGTCACCGCAGCGGTAAGTGCTAAGGGCTGACAGGAAGCAGGGTCTGCCTTGCAGTCCTGTGAGTCTGACTTGGAGTGCAAGGACATGGACTCTGTTCTTTCCCCATTGCGTCTACCCTCGTCTCTGATAGCACTCCTCGTCTTCAAACCCTCACCAGCCGTGTATTCAGCGATTCTAGCTTTCTATTCGTTCCCAAAGGCAACACATTCTCTCTTGTTACTTCCCATGCTGTGCGCAGGCACCTTTAAAGAACACACTCATTCCAGAGCATAAGGACATGCTATAAGGTTTCTTCACATCGTATCATCTTTGCCTCTGGAAGAGGCAATGGTACCTTGGTATACCTTCTTATGCTGTTGTTTAGTGTAGTGGAGTCTGAGTGAGATGTAGAATTTGGACATCTAACTAAAGAGATAAGCCTCAGGGGTTGACAACAAGACTCTCACTTGGGGAAAAAGAAGAAAGGAGCTGCTGTGCAACTCCCCTCTGGATCTGAAAGCCACAGCCCTGGTGGGGGTTGGGGAGAATGGGATTGTTAGAGGGCAAGATCCCTAGGGACAGGACACACGGATCCTGGCCTGGCCTGCTTCTCCATCCCCCATGGCCTGGGTCCTGGGGGCCACTGGGCTTGGCCCCGACCCTTCCCCCTCCTCTTTCTTCGGCAGACGGCTCCGGGTGCGGACACCGCCAGCTGTGAGTCTTCTGGGGGTCTGCCCCCCCAGGCTCGGAGGTTGGGGGGCACAGGGGAGAGGGGACCATGGACTGGAGCCCCTGGATCATGCCTGTTGGGATGCCAGGGATTCTGGGATGTTGATGGGACCAGGGGGATACTTATGGGGAATGGAAGAAGGGAGGACTAGGTGGGGTAAGATGGAGACCGGAACAAGGGCTTAGCAGGTCTCCTTTGGCTTCTTTTCTAGCTGCTGTGACTGGTACAGGCCCTCCGGTGAGTGCTTCCAGCTTAGGTCTTTGGGTAAAAAGTGGGAGGCTGCTGGTTAAATTTTTGGGGTGAGGAGAGGTTTTGGAAAGGGGCCTTGACCACCATTCTGTGCAACCCCCCCCCCAGAGGGCCCTATGGAGTGAGCATGTGGCCCCTGATGGGCGCATCTACTACTACAATGCTGACGACAAGCAGTCCGTGTGGGAGAAGCCCAGCGTGCTCAAGTCCAAGGCGGAGGTCATGAGTGGGGCTTTCTGGCTCTTCCTTTCAGCTGCTCTGACCCTTCTAAGTCCTTGGCCTCCCTTGAGTCTCTAACTATACTCATTATGGTTCCTCTGACCCCAAGATCCCTGATCACTTCCATACTGCTTGGATTTACCTCCCTAGGATCTTAGGAAGTCCACCTTCCCCCATTCAAGTTAGGCCAGGTGTAACTAAAGACAACTGTGTCCTCTACTCACTGGGTCCCTTTGGCTCCCCTGACTGTGGCTGGAGAGCTCCTCAGCCTATTGATGTCCTCTGACCCATCCTCTTGCAGCTGCTACTGTCTCAGTGTCCCTGGAAAGAGTATAAATCAGACACAGGAAAGCCTTACTACTACAACAACCAGAGTCAGGAGTCCCGTTGGACCCGGCCCAAGGACCTGGATGACCTGGAGGGTGAGGGGTCCAAGAGTAGAGGGAGAAGCCTGGGCAAAGCTGCTTGGGGGTCCTTTGCTACCCTGTAACTGTTGTCTTTTCTCATTGCAGCTTTAGTCAAACAAGAGTCTACAGGGTAAGTGACTTGTCCACCTATCCCTCCTTACTTAGGGCATCTGGGGTAAGGGAAGTGGACTCTATTATCCTTACTCTGTGGGAGGAGGAGTCTCACTTTTTGTCTCTGTAGATCAGCTGCTCTGGCCCACCCCCACTTGCTTTACTGCAACACTACCTTTCTGGCTTGCCTACAGGAAACAGCAGCAGACTCAGCAGCCTCAGACACTACAGCCACAACCACCTCAACCACAGCCTGACCCCCCTCCTGTACCTCCTGGTCCCACCCCAGTGCCCACAGGCCTCCTGGAACCTGAACGAGGTCGAAGTGAAGATTGCGATATGTTGGAGGCCACCCAGCCCCGGGAGCAGGGGTTTCTGCAGCAGCGGGAGGAGGGCCCCAGCAGGTGAGATCTGTCCCCGAGCTCTGTGTCCTCTGAGTCTCAGTCTTCATTCTCTTCAGCACCTTGGGAGGGATATGTGACTATCTTGGCATAACCTCTGAAGAGCTCCCTTGGGGAGCAAGGAAGCAGGCAATGAATGAGAGTTCAGGGTACTGGGAACTACAAGGATTGGGGACCCTGTGGCTGAGTCCCTTCTGCCTCTCAGTTCTGCTGGACAGCATCGGCTACAACAGGAGGAGGAGGAAGCCAAGCCAGAACCAGAGAGGTCTGGCCTCAGTTGGAGCAACCGGGAGAAGGCAAAGCAGGCATTCAAAGAGCTGCTGAGGGACAAGGTACTAAGGATGGGGCTCCCAGGGAAGCCCTGGAGGGTCTGGAGGTGAGACAGACCCCAAAACCTGTGTCTGCTCTGTTCCAGGCTGTACCTTCCAATGCTTCGTGGGAGCAGGCCATGAAGATGGTAGTTACTGACCCCCGTTACAGGTAGGTCTAAGCAGAAGTGGCTAGTCCTTGTTCATGAGAGCAGCTGGGCAAGGAAGTCCCTGAGAAGTTCAACACTCAGGTCCAAGGGGCTGGGATGAGATGCAAGGGCAAGAAAAGCTAGAGTAGCTCCAAGACAAGAAGAGGAAAATGTGTAGTGATGGCTTAGTAAATGCATATTGGCTTGGATTGAACTGAATTGAAACTGAGGGAAAAGGAGCACAAATAAGACAGGTCTGACAGTGACTTGAGAACAAAGGGCCCAGTATCTCTTCTCACTTCTCACCCCTTCCCATATCCCAGACACTTGTGTGCTCAGCCCATGCATAGATCCCCAGCTTGGCCTTGTAGAGATCTTCATGTCCTGTGACCCTGCTTTGTGGGAAGTGTAGGGTAATTCAGATAGCCTCTTTCTCTCTCCTCACCTTCTCCAACCCAGTGCCTTGCCCAAATTGAGTGAAAAGAAGCAGGCATTCAATGCTTACAAGGCGCAACGGGAGAAAGAAGAGAAGGAGGAGGCCCGACTGAGAGCCAAGGAGGCCAAGCAGACCCTACAGCATTTCCTGGAGCAGCATGAGCGCATGACCTCCACCACTCGCTACCGGTTAGGGAACTGGGCTTGACTGGGCTGGGGATCAGGAACCCTGAAAACAGAAGTTTTGTTCTTTACTCACAGCCCATGTGCTCCACAGGCGGGCAGAACAGACCTTTGGGGACCTTGAGGTCTGGGCTGTTGTCCCTGAGAGGGATCGAAAAGAGGTTTATGATGATGTTCTCTTCTTCCTGGCCAAGAAGGAGAAGGTAATGATCACTGAGTTGGGTCCTTAGCCCTCCTCTCATCCGGACCCTCCTTGTCCTTGAGTTCTTATGGACCCTGGCCTTTTTTAACTTGCCCAGTGTCCCAGCTCCTGAATTGGAAGCTGATGTGCTACTTACACATCCCCTATTTCTGCCCTGGCCTGTAGCCCTGAGTATGAGGACAAGAAAGAATCTAAGAGAAGGCATTTGTTTTCTGTGACTTGTAATCTAGAAGAAATTATCTATCATTGTAATCCCCATCCTTTCCCAGACATGAAAATCTTGTCCTCCTAGGGTTTTCTAGCCACCTCTCCCCAGATTCTCCTTTGCCAGGCCCACCTCACTTTGATCTTGTGTCCTCCCAGGAACAAGCCAAGCAGCTCCGGCGTCGTAACATCCAGGCCCTGAAGAGCATCCTGGATGGGATGAGTAGTGTCAACTTCCAAACAACATGGTCCCAAGCCCAGCAGTACCTCATGGATAACCCCAGCTTTGCTCAGGATCAGCAGCTGCAGAGTAAGCTCCTTCCTGCCCCTTACTGTTCCTCACTGACCTGAGACCCTAGAGCCTATTTCATAGCACTCCCCTGTGCCCTTTCCTTTCTACTGGTCCTAAAATTCCCTAACATTCAGTCACTGCCTCACTTTGGACTTTGGGGAGTCCAGATGTTTCAGATTACCCTATGTTTGCTTTTGGTTTTTTTGTGAGGCTGAGAGTTGAACCCAGGTCTTCATGCATGTTAAGCAACTTGCTGTTGAGTCGTACCCATAGTCCTGGGGTCTACTGTTTACCTGAACATTGTATGTCTTGGAAGGACGATCTCTAGAATAGAAACCACAAGTTCTGGAGATGCTGGTGATATCTGTAGCTCATATGATCTTAAATTGCTTAGTGTTATGACAGATTTACCTTCTGAAGTTGTCTGATTGACTTCTAGTTCCTTAAGATGTGGTCCCTCCGATACCAAGCTAACTAGGTTTATGTGATGGCTTCTAGTAGCTGAAGTTACCAGAGTTGAATACTAGCTAGTTTTTTTCAGATAAAATTAATGCCGCCCTCCAACCATT
Organism: Nannospalax galili; assembly: GCF_000622305.1. Taxonomy (NCBI): domain Eukaryota; kingdom Metazoa; phylum Chordata; class Mammalia; order Rodentia; family Spalacidae; genus Nannospalax; species Nannospalax galili. Next base: position 23,999 of record NW_008351701.1, read on the forward strand.
GCAGTGACTGCTTCCATAGAGCCCTGTTCTCACCTTTCCCCGTTCCCTTGGATGTCCCCAGCACCCACAAAGGTAGCATTCGTGAGACATGGCATCTGAGGGGCTCCTGCTGGCACGGTGCCTGCTGAGCCTCTTTCCTGTCTATAGACATGGACAAGGAAGATGCGCTGATCTGCTTTGAGGAGCACATCCGGGCTTTGGAGAGAGAGGAGGAAGAAGAGCGGGAACAGGCCCGGCTTCGGGAGCGGCGCCAACAACGCAAGAACAGGGAGGCTTTTCAGGTATCTTCCTACTGCGGGGTGAGGGCTCAGCTCTGCTCTGCCTCTGGGCTAGACTGTTGTCTGCCCAGCCCTATTCAAATTGCACAGGCCTCTCTGCAGGGGTACTGATGCTGTGTCCTCTCTGCCCTGGACTGTGCTCCTTTAGGGAGACTAGCAGTATGTACCACTCAGGGCCTACCAGCGAGACCATGTGCCTTTCCCTTGGGTGGGAACTAGACAGGCAGAGCTTTTCCCCAGCTTCATGGGGTGTTGGTAGTGGGGTGACAGAACTGGACCCTAACAGGAAGCTGAAGCCAAGTCAGGAGACTGTGCTGCCATCAGGTTTCTGCTTTAGTGCCTCCAGGCCGGCTTGTTCCGTTTTTGTTGCACTATCTCCTGTTATAGTTCTCACTTCCTTTGCCTCTGTCACTCCTCATTTTTGCCTCTTTTCCTGGATTTCCTGTCTGGCTTGCCCCTGCCTCTCCCTCTGCCACTCCCTTTCCTCCTCCCCAGTATCTGGCCATGCCTCCCTCCCTATCTCATTCTCCTATCACTGGCCTCTCCCTGTTCAGACCTTCCTGGATGAGCTGCATGAGACGGGACAGCTGCACTCCATGTCCACCTGGATGGAGCTGTACCCAGCAGTCAGCACTGATGTCCGCTTTGCCAACATGCTGGGCCAGCCGGGTAAGGCAGCCAGGCTCCCCTTTGTCTGGTCTGGCTTCCTACCCTGCCAGCCTCTCTGCACCCCACTCCCTGGTCCTATCCTTGACCCCACCCTGGGCCTTGGGAAGCTGCCGCCCGCCAGGCCCCCATCTCTCCATCCCTGCAGGCTCCACCCCTCTGGACTTGTTCAAGTTCTATGTGGAGGAGTTGAAGGCACGATTCCATGACGAGAAGAAGATCATTAAGGACATTCTTAAGGTGAGGAGGACCTGAGATTATGGATGAGCACAGGCCGGGTACAAGCCACTCTCTCTAGACAGGGACTCCCTAAGTTAGGTTTTACAGGAGCATGGTAGCTTGCTCAGCAGATAGTTCCTTTATTCTGCACTGGGGATACAAATAAGACACATTTTCTAGCCAAATGTGGCAGTGCATGTCTGTAATCCCAGCATTTGGGAGACTAAAACAGGCCAGTCTGAGCAATACAGTGAGTACCAGCCAGGACTATATAGTGGATCTGTCTCAGAAACATTGACTGTTCTTTGGAGCTCATAACGCAAAACATAGATGAGAATTGTTACCCAGAGGGGCAAGTATTAGTACAGAGATGGAAATCAGAAGAGTTAACATTGGAAATGAGTAGGTGGAGGAGCTAGAATGTTAGGGTGCTAGAGTAGCAAAGGCAAGGATGGAAAGGACAGTATGCTTCAGGAGCAAGAAAATAACTAATTGTAAACTTAGAACCCACAGGTAAGTGCTTTCCAGCCTGTAGGATGTTTGAAGAATTTGGAATTCATTGCCAGTTTTAAAATCAGATTTCACATAAAAATCTGTTTTCTTTTGGTTTTTGAGATAGGGTCTCATGTATCCTTGGCTGGTCTTGAACTCCTGATCCTTCTACTTCCCATGTATTGGGATTACAGGTGTATACCACCATGCCTGGCTTCACATAAAATCTGGATCTTCAGTTTTTCTTATCAGTTTGGATGCTCTGTCAGCAGTGGGCTCGTTCTATAAGGTATTCTGTGGACTCTTTAAGATGCTACTGCCCTCTTAGAAAGAGGAAGAGGGTGAGGTGTTTTTTCCCTCACTACTCCTTACAAGCCTTTTAAGCACTGGCAAGTGTCAGCTGCTTTTTACTAGCCCATGTGCAGTCACTTTTCTTGTACTAGTTCTCATTGTCTACGTCTGTCAAAGTTAAAAATGTGAGTAAGCAAGTGAAAAGAGCTTTATGTTCCAAAAAGGGGGAATAAAGTATATTTCTTTAATTCTAGTGTGTTTGAAGAGACAGTCCAGTATAGTGATTAGGAACAGCCCTTACTAGTTGTGTGACCTTGGGAGGTCACATCTTTCTAAGTATCAGTTTCCTTGTCTCAAAAATGGTACATCTTCCACCAAAGGACACCCAGTTAGGTACACCTGAGTTGGAAAGGATATAGAAATAGGTAGGTTGCCTTACAAAACCATGAATGTGTTGCATTTTAATCAACAATCACCTTGGTGTTTAATATGAATTTAATAAACAGTACAGTGGTTCATGCCTGTAATCCCAGTGCTTGGGAGGTTGAGGCAGGAAGATGGTGAGTTGCAGATCAGCCTGGGCTACATAGCGAGATCCTATCCCTTAAAAACCCTTTTGAGCCAGGCGTGGTGGTGCATGCCTTTAATCCCAGCACTCAGAAGGCAGAGGCAGGTGGATCTCTGTGAATTCAAGGCCACCCTGGTCTACATAGTGAGTTCCAGGACAGCTGGGGCTACAGGGAGACACTGTCTCAAAAGACCCCCCACCCCCCGCAAAAAAAAAAAACTCTTTTGAAAGAAAAAAGATTTAATCTTTTTAAATTACCAGTGAGATGCATCATATTATCCTGTGGCTTTCTCTGTATCTCTGGAATCACATGTCCCATGTAGACCTAGAGCTCTGTATGTAAAGGGCTTTAAAGGGCTAAAATTAAGACTTGGGTTTTTATATGACAAAGGTGATCAGCTCTGATGGTGTCTTGGAAAAGCCACTGGAGTAGTGTGATAGTACCTCCTAGTCTGGAGTGTTGTATCCTTAGGGAAGGTGGTATCGGAGGCATGGCAGGATAGTTCTTTGAAGCCTCAAGATCTCAAAGGTGATAGTAGCAAGTACTTCAGATACCTTTTTGAACTCAACTGTTGTCTTAGAACTCAACCCTTAGATTCCCCCTGTTACTTAGTGCTTGTTGATTCAAAAGTTGGAGCACTAGATGCCAGAGACTGGGTTACAAGGATGAAAGAGGGTGAGCAGGGAGACCAGTTAGGCAGCTGCTGCAGAATCTAGGTGGGGGAATGAGGTAATCTTGGGGAGGGGCAGGGGGATGGTAGGTGAGAAGAGGATGCCATGGTGCCTTGAGATAAGTATTGAGGTTGAGTTCGGAGGGAGTTTATGCTTCTTCCCCCATTTCCAAGTAGAACAGCTTTCATTTCTTTTATGCATTGAGGTGCTATATGATATTTGGGGGGGGCTTCTTGAGGTAGTCTCCCTATAGCCCCAGCTGGTCTGGAACTCACTATGTAGATCAGGCTGGCCTCAATCTCACAGAGATCCACCTGTCTCTGCCTAAGTGCTGGGATTAAATGTGTATACCACCATGCCCAGACTATATAAAATTTTTATATAAAAAATATTTGCTGGGCCTGGCATGGTGTGAGCAACTCAGGGAGACCCTGTCTCAAAAAGACCAAAAAAAATGCTGGGCGTGGTGACACATGCCTGTAGTCCCAGCCCTTGGGAGGCAGAGGCAGGCGGATCTCTGTGAGTTCAAGGCCACCCTGGTCTACATAGTGAGTTCCAGGACAGCTGGGGCTACAGGGAGACCCTGTCTAAAAAGGACCAAAAAAATTTTGCTGAAAAAAGAGGTTAGGCCAGTGAGATGGCTCAGTGGGTAAAGGCACTTGCGACCAAGCCCTGCTGACCTAAATTCAATCCCAGGAACCCACATGGTAGAAGGAAGTAACTAAGTCCCCCAAGTTGTCCTCTGACCCTCATTTGTGCCCTAACACATACATGCCCACACACATACATGCAAAAAAAAAAAAAAAAAAAAAAAAAAAAAAGATTAAAATCAGTGGGATAGAATCACTAAAGTAGAATTGCCAAATTGTTTTGTGAGGTTGAGGGAAAGGACAGAGGAGTGCAGAGACAGGCAGTGAATGGCAGCACTGTTAAATATGGATTTTAAGCAGAAATAACAGGTGCAGAAGATAAGAATTCTATTTGGGATTAACCCTTAAACACAACCTGGGCAGTAAGGAATAAAGCAAATAAAATACTTTAAACAGGATAATCCCATAAACTAGAAATGCCTATCCTAAGATAACTAATTTTTTTTCCGGTTTAAGATAGCTAAAATTTTTTAAATTTTCTATTTTTAAGAATTTTGTACATAAGTATTATCTTTGCACTATTTCTATCCCCCAACTCCTCACATGCCTCCCATTTCCCCTCAATTTTTGTCATCTTGTTTTACACACACACAGAAATGCACAGAATCCATTTAGTGGTGCTCATGTATACCATATACCTATATTTAGAACTGCCCACTTACAATTAGATAACCTCTCAGGGAGCTTGTCCCTGGAGAAAACGGATTTTCCCTCCCTCAGCATCCATTGATTGCTCATTATCTTGAGGTGTGACCCCTGAAATTTCCCCATCCTCCTGAGCATGTCAACTGGTTTTGTCATTATGTAGATCTTGTTAGACTACCCATGCTGTGGAGATTTTGATGACATAGTTTCCCCATCATGTCTAGAACGCATTAGCTAGCAGCAGATCTTGTCCCTCTGACTTTCTGTCCCCTCTTGTGTGATGTTCCGAGCCTTAGGTGTAGAGGATGCATGGTAGGTGTGTCCACTTATTCCGTGAAGATAGTTAATTTTATCGGATAGTTAACCTTTAGCTGATTGGCTGGTATAGCCAACTGGCCTGCTAGGCTCCTTTCTTTAGTAAGTCCTGCCTTTCTACACCACCTGAGAAAGCAGTTATTTTGGACAATTCCACTTCCTATTCTTACATTTGTGCTCCTTGCTTTGGAGGCCAGATGATCCTAGACGTTCCTGGGGCTATCCATAGCCACACAGACTGCGGGGCATCTTTAAGACAACACAGGGCCCTGAACTTGGAGCAGGTGGATGACAGGTGATCTGGGCCTAGATCACTGAGGGATGTGGGGATGGTTAATTAAAGATGTATTCGTGCCGGGCGTGGTGGCGCACGCCTTTAATCCCAGCACTTGGGAGGCAGAGGCAGGTGGATCTCTGTGAGTTCGAGGCCAGCCTGGTCTACACAGTGAGTTCCAGGACAGCTGGGG
>NW_008351701.1:29800-83144 GCF_000622305.1 Nannospalax galili
ATTTGAAGTGTCTGTGAAATAGCCAGTTTGGCTTGAGTCTGAAAATCGACAGATGAGACTGCTATGGAAAGCGTAGATCAAGATAAGTGTGAAAGGACCAAGGGGCAGTTCTCAGGGACATGAACACACAAGGAACTGACAAAAAAGGTCAGAAGACAGAGGAAGGACCTGGAGAGAGGGATGTTAGATAAGCACATACTTTAAAGTCAAGTATCTTCTGGCTGTTCACTGGCCCTGAGACCTCCACAAGTTTATGTAATGCTTCTGAGCCTCAGTTCCATCTGCTGTAAATTGTAAAATCCAAATGCCAAGTTGTAAGAATTAAATAATTTTATAGATGTAAACATTTGTTGTCAAGTATATTGCTTAGAATAGGTTTTCAGTAAGTTTGTCCCTTTTCCCTTTTGCTGTGTTCAAGGATTCTGAAACTGAGGAAAAGAAGCAGTTAGCTAGCTTTAGGAGTTAAAAGCAAGAAGGCGGCAAAGTGAGCTGCATATTCCTTGGAAGGAGCCAATGAAAAGGGTACAGTTGAAGCCTATCCTCAAAGAGGGAGAGTGATAGGGAGATGGCGCACACACAAACACACAGACAGACAGAGTTTGGGAAGGTCTAGAACCTGGGCTAAGGACTTGGAGAAAAGAGAACATAGTTCTACCATTAGCAGTAAGGCTGGAGGAAGTCCCAGCTGTACTGGAGGGACAGGAAAGTTGGCCTGTGCCCTAGTGTTCCGTTTACTACTCAATGTCAGCTTGGGCCAAGTAAGATTACTCTCCTAAGCCTCCACTTCACTAGGACATTGAGGCTTTGATGAGAGGCAGAGTCTGACAGTGTGCTTAGACAATGGACATCTTTTAAATATTGTTGAATTGTATACCTGACTTCTATGAGTAGGAAGGAGGTCTAGCTGTGGCCAGAGGATCAAAAACCTAATTGTAAATAACTCAGCTGTCAGACTAAAGGTGCTTCCTGGCTCCTTTGACTCCAGGTGAATCCACACTAGGATACACATGAGAGCAATGTCAGATGACGACTTAGCATGGTGTCACAGTCTTGTGGATCCTATCCCTTTTGGGCACAGAGACTTGAACATCTTGCAGTCTGATCCTTTCCCTGTTGGCCTTGGGTCTCTGGCTTATGGTGCCTCTGGCCTTGACGTGCTACTGTGCCTACAGGACCGGGGCTTCTGTGTGGAGGTGAACACAGCCTTTGAGGACTTCGCCCACGTCATAAGCTTTGACAAGAGGGCTGCTGCGCTGGACGCAGGCAACATCAAGCTGACCTTCAATAGTGTGAGGGGCTGGGCAGAGCTGGGTGGGCTCAGTTCTTTCACTTATCCTAGTGTCTTGTTCCTTCTCACCTCCCTGCTGACTGTCTTGGGTTTGGGGAATGATAACAAGTCCAGACCAACCCTTTCCTACCTTTTAAGACATGCCGACCCTGTCCTCTGTCCCTTTTACTCTCAGCTGCTGGAGAAAGCAGAAGCACGGGAGAGGGAACGAGAGAAGGAGGAGGCACGAAGGATGCGGCGCAGGGAAGCTGCCTTTCGAAGCATGCTGAGGCAGGCCGTGCCTGCTCTGGAGCTGGGCACTGCGTGGGAAGAGGTCAGGAGCACAGCCTGGCCCCAATCACCCTCAAGCCTGAGGGCAGCGGAGCTTCTCCACCACTGAGGGCCCACCCCAGTCACAGCACAGCCCTGGGCCAGCTCCAGTTCCCTTCCTTCCTCTGCCCCAGCCCTGCCCAGTGCTCGTGGCGGTGTTCAAGCTGGGCCAGGCAGGGCCTGGTCTGATCAGCAGTGCTCTCCCCGTTCAAGGTCCGTGAGCGCTTTGTGTGCGACTCAGCCTTTGAGCAGATCACCCTGGAGTCGGAGCGGATCCGGCTCTTCCGGGAGTTCCTGCAGGTGCTGGAGGTAAGGCAGGCACCTGACCGTTCTTATCTGTGCCTCGCCTTAGAAGTCCTTAGTGCTACACGAGACCTCAGTGGACTGTCACCATGAATGTGCTTCTTTCCTTGTCCAGCCAGGAAAGGAAGGATTGAAAGGGAGGGGGCCCTAGAAAAGGCAGAGGCCCTAGCTGAGACAGGAAGGCAAAGTTTTCATCTCTTTCTGCTTCTAGCAGACTGAATGCCAGCACCTTCACACCAAAGGCCGAAAGCACAGCAGAAAGAGCAAGAAACACCATCGGAAGCGTTCCCACTCACCTTCAGTGAGTTGGCAGGTAGCGGGTGAGGTTGGATTGTTTTGGACAAACTAAACACATTTTTTCACTGTTCTCTTTTGGAGGGAGATTTGAGGAATCCCTTGGTTCTGGATTCTTTGTCCCCAATTCCCAGATGAGGGCTTCTGGAGAATAGAGAATCTCTGCTCTGACCTCAGTATCTGTTCATCTGACCAGGGGTCTGAGTCGGAAGAGGAAGAGCTGCCCCCACCATCCCTCCGGCCTCCCAAGCGGAGGCGACGGAACCCCTCAGAATCTGGCTCTGAGCCCTCATCCTCCCTTGATTCAGTTGAAAGTGGGGGTGCTACCCTTGGAGGACCAGGCTCCCCATCCTCTCACCTTCTCCTTGGGTCAGGTAAGCAGTTCTGGAAGCCTGGGAGCTATAGTACTGTGGCCCTATCTGAGCAGAGGCCCATCAGGTCCCAGACCCCTGAGGGCAGACAGGGCTAGGCAGGCTGTGGAGGAATAAGAACATCCTATTCTTGCCTAGGCAAGGAGCTGGGATTCAGCCTTCCCTCTCCCTCTCCCACCCCCCCCTCCAGATCATGGCCTTCGGAAAAGCAAGAAACCAAAAAAGAAAACTAAGAAAAGGAGACACAAGTCGGTGAGTAGACAACCCTTATGTTTGTAGGTAAAGAATTCTCAAGGGAGGTTTCACCTGCTTCCTAGCTACACCGCCCAGCCACTGAGATGGGCTCTGGGCTGTTACAGAATAGTCCTGCAAGTGAGACAGACCCTGATGAGAAGGTTGGTAAGGAGAGTGAAGACAGAGAACAGGAACAGGACAAGGACAGGGAGCTTCGGCAGCCAGACCTCCCTAACCGCTCCCCAGGCTTTGGAATCAAGAAGGAGAAGGTGAGCAGGAGGGCCCACTTTTGGCCCGAACCTGAGGTGATACTCTGTCCAGGAGGGGACCCAGGTAAGCCATGCCTTTGCTCAACAGACAGGCTGGGATACGTCTGAAAGTGAGCTGAGTGAAGGGGAGCTTGAGAGGCGAAGACGGACACTCCTACAGCAGCTGGATGACCACCAATGACCCCATGAGCTACTTTCTGCCTTGGGACTACGTGAGGCAGTGGCTCCAGGGCCACCCTCAACCATCTGCCTCAGACTCCGTCTGTCTGGTCTGTGTCCACTTTTCCCAAAGTAACCCAACCCCAACACACTACTGTTAGCACCTCTCAAGGTTGCTCTTGGTGTTCAAGGGTCCCCCAGTTCTCGGACAACTAGTGCAGTCCTTGCCCTCAGCCCCAGACCAGAGATGGGCAATGTATATCATGTGGGGTGGGTGATGCCGGTAGATAAAAAATTATGGGGCGGGGTCTCCAGAAAAGAGACAGGCTGGTGGACATAGCCTAGGTGGCAGAGGGCAGGGTCCTCACCCTCTAGCATCAGTGCCTGCTCTTGCCTGCCCTGGCCCTGGGGCTCCACCACTGCTTCCTCTACCCCTGGGACCTGATATATGTGTTGTTTTGTTTTTTAAATAATATTTATAACATGACCAGTGACTATTATGTCCTCTCCATCTTCTGCCCAGTGGGGATGAAGACAGGTATATATACGACCAGCAGAGGGCACTGTCCTGACACATTTGCCTCCCTTTGTGTGGCCAGAGTGCACCCTGCCAGGCTTCCCCTGTGCCCCAGGCTTCTGGACTCATCTTTTCTGAAATGGAGGCAGCCCCTGCCCACCCCCACCGTCTACCCTCAGGGCCACTCAGAGAGCCTGGAGCTTCAAGCCTTTGTTAAGATGTCAAGGGTTTATGTACAAGAGAAGGGAAATGGTGTATGTACAAAAGGAAGCGGTCCCCACATTCTCTTCAGGGGTCAGAGAAGCTGGTAGGAAATTGAGCAGATTGTCTCAAGACCCTCTGTCTACTACCTCTGCCAAAATCCACCTAGCTGAGAAAAGGAGGTGAGGAGTTTGTTGGCACATCCTTCTTCTAGCAGTCTTAGAGCTAGCGCCTCTTCAGCCCACTGTGGGAAGGCCAAGCATGGAAGAGGCAGAGAAGGGAGGTGGGCCTGAAATTGGTCCTCGGCCTATTTCACAAGGGCACAACAGATTGGGCCCAAGCCAAGAAGGGCTTTACTCCATGAAATGATCTGAGATTGGCAGAGTCCAGGGATCCATAAGCCTGGATACTTGAGCTGGTTGTGGAACTGCAAAAAGGGAAAAAGCAGAGTGTAGCATTCTCCCTTCACCCCACTAGACTCTAGTGGAAGAGGGGCCAAGATACCCCTGTGTGGGCTAAAGCTGGAAGTGGTTTTTCCGAGCCCTGAACTGACCCTTCAGGAAACATTGAAGACTATGGGGGCACTGGGGAAGTGCCAGGCCCCTACAGACCAAGTGCCCACAGTGGCATAGATAAAAGATGCAGCCTCAAAACTGGAGTGGCTGCAGCTGGATCAGCTCAGCCTTCTGCTGGGCCTAGGCTTCAGGTCCACTGTCCAGACTTGCAGGACTCTTGAGAATTGAAGTGCTTCTGACTTCAAGAGGATCTCAGTGGGGGACCTGGAGCCCAAGGAGGGCCACTGGGTGGTGCAGTACTCCTAGCTTGATGCCGAACAATAGGCTGGTGGTGGAGGCCTGTGGGGAAGACAGAGGCATGTAAATAGGCAGGGAGTCTGAGGAGGACAAGGAGGAGTCAGCTACAAAGAGGGTCAGGGTGGACTTTGAAGGGGGCTTGAGGACCATAAGGAAGACTCAGAGGGTAATATGAGGGGACTAAACACATTGGGCAGAGACAAAGTAGACGAAGGAAGAGACCCAAGACCAAGTAGATGTCAGGAAGCAGAGATCAAGGGACATCTGTCCCTGAGCAGCAGCCAGAGCTCTTAGGAGAAAACCCTAGGAAAGGCCAAGACTAAGGACCCCCATGGATCAAAAAATGGAGCCTTAGTAATTGGGACCATTAGGCCTGGTCCTCCCTGATCTGGCATAGCTCTCAACCCTGCCCTGGTGACTTCTTAGCTCTTAGGTCTTAGTAGCTGGGGTAGAATTAGTGGGAAATGCCACTTCCCCAAGGGTGCATGCAGGGAATAAGCCATGCTTCTCAAGAGCACAGGGTATGCAAGAAGTCAGCCCCATCACTGAGATGGTTCCCAAGGCATGCAGAGAGGGCAGTCATGCTGCCCAGTACCTGTCGCGGGCCTCAGCCTTGGGGGTTAACAGTTTGACTCATCATGGTGGGCTGCATCACAGAAGAAGCGTGAGCCCCGCTTGGCAGTACGGGCCGTGAAAGGGACACTCTTCAACACTATGCCCAGGAGAAAGACAGTGATCAGCCCTCATGGGGGAAAGGGAAGGAAGAAGGCCCAAAGTAGGTTAGGTTGGACTCTGGGAGCTGGGTCCAGTGGGCAAGGGTCCCACCTGTGATGATGTCTTCAATGGTACCATCCTTCCCCTCATAAACAGGCCGGTGCTCCTTAGCTTGGCGCCGCCTCAACTCTGCAATTAGCTCCTGCTGTTGCCATTTGTTCCGCTGGGATGGAGACTAGGGCCAAACATCAGAAGGGGAAGGAAGTCATCACTAACCTTACAAGCGGCTGGTTCCTGTCCCAAGATGCAGTCTGAGGATACATGCTTATACTCTACAGAGAAGCCCTGCCTGTCAGTCGTTCTGGCTGCCCCTTCCTTTGGACTCTCCCTCACGCACACTGGGGTGGGGGTGGGGTGGGGTCTGTCTTAGTTTTCTGGGTCCTTTCTGGCTCCCTGAGTCCTCAGTTCTTTGCCTTGCCCTGTAGACCAATTCTTGGTCCCACCTACCTTGGCATCCAGCTTCTTGGCTTCCTGAGCCAGCTGCTTCTCCCGCATTACCTCCTCCTGTTTCTTTCGAGCTTCATTCTCTTGTTCTGCTTCCTTAGAACCAAAGGGTTGGGTGGTGAGACCTGAAGCTCTCACAGGCTGGGAGGGGTGGGGCTAACACTGAGCTTGGAGAGTGGGTGGCAGTGGGACCAGCTAACCCCAGGTGGCCACCCTCTGGACGGGCACTTCCTGATCATAACAATGACAGGAAGGGCCTGGGCCCCCACCCTGCCCACCAGTTCACAGCTAAGAGGCTTGTCACCAGCTTCCATGGTTCCCTCCCTAGGACTCAGGAACTGGAAAAGACCCAGACTTGAAGTCCAGGCTCTCCCTCGCAACCAGTTTTCTCTCATTCAAACTCTTTAGAAACTTTTCTCCAGCATACCTTATAAGAACGAATGAATCGGACAAATACTGGGAAAAACACAGAAGGAGGGGTGGTCTTGGGACTCTCGCCAAAGTAGCGCACAACTGCATTGTAGGCCTCCTGGGGAAAGGGCAGACAGAAGGGTCATCCTGGTGGAAGAAGCCCAGCTCTCACACCAGGGGCAGGAGGCTCACAGACAGCAGAGCCCAGGGTTAAAGGGAGAGAAACCAAACACCCAGGGCCAGTTGTTTCTCATCCAAACTCTCCAGCATACCTTATAAGAAGGTATGTGAACTAGAGAGAATGTGTGGTGCTCCCAGTGCTCCTGAGAGTCACATTTCCAAACATGGATGCCTGCTGTCACACCCACCCCTGGACAGCTGCCTGATAAAAGAGGTAGAGTCAGGGGTCTATCTGAAGAGCTAGTGTTTTTGGTCCTGGATATCCGTGTGCCCCTACTCTTAAATCCCTTGCTCACCTCAGCCGTCTTGGCATCACGCTGGAGTTTGTCCAGTTTGCCTTCATTGGTGCTGAGGAAGCTCCGAAGGACACTGTTGTCATGAATGCTACATTCCCGCCGAATCAGCTCCATGCCCCGGCCCAGCTCTTTCACATCCAGCAGCACATTCTCCAGGGACACTGCGGTTACCAGAGGCCTGAATGAAGCCTACTCAGGACTTCAGCAAACCTGCCCTCCCCCAGGGCATGGGCTTCTACTCATGTACATTTGGAGAAGTGCATAATAAAACAGGCTGAGCTCTCAGGGGCAGGGGAAAGGAATGGAGGCTGAGTTCACGACCCCAAACAAGAAGGCAGCAAAGGAAGGCAAACTGCAGAGACGGCTGACCTCCAAAATGGAGGGCCTTGAGCCTGCCCAGATTTTCATGGGCAGGACAGAAACAACAGCTACTATATGTGTGTCTGTAAGGGCTTTATAGGTTTTCTAACCACATCACATACACCATATGAAATGCAATCTCCCCACCACCTAAGGGAGGTGGGAGTGAACCCTCTGCTCCCGCTGTACCTAGCTGGGAAAGGCTGGGTATACAGCCTGAAGGAAGGCTCCCTCTGTGGTAGCCCCCATTCATGACTCCAGAAGAAAGCTTTGAAGTGGTCGGAAGAAAACAAAAGCCAGAAACAAATGGGCCCAGGTATCCCCCCTCCTCAGCTTCCTGGGATTGTCCTGGGTTAGAAAGAAGTCAGCCTTCCCCACCCCCGCCCCATACCTGCTGCAGCCTTCTCCACAAAGTGCAGCTCATGCCAGAAGTTAGCCAGGTCTGGGTACTTCTCCTTTACTGTCAAGGCGATGAAGTGCAGCAGTGTCATTTTCCGATCAGTGGACTTAGTGTCCAGCAGCTAGAAGGAAGGGGTGACAGCAGAGAACTAAGCACACAGGCTCTGCCACAGTATTCCAGGCTTCCTGCCCAGGTTCCCCCGCCGTCTTACCAGATCCAGGCTCTGGAGCTTGAAGCCATACACAGCACCCCGCTTGCTGCTGTTCATATAATTCCCCAATGCAAGTATGATCTGTCCATAAGATGCATAGAGAGCATGTTACAACAAGCTCCAAGGGTTCCCTCCTCTTCTCTGTATAGTCCCAGGCCCCCACCCAGGACCTGGAACCACCAGCACCCCAATCACCCCTTTTCCCAACCTCTAGCATCTGCTTCAGTTTCTGTGAGGACTTAACAGAGGCAGAGGCCGCAATGATGGCATTCAGTTGCTGGAAAACAAGATGAACACAGTCACCCTCAGCTGAGAGGGAAATGAAGTTAAGGGGTAAGGCCAGAGGATCCACAGGGCAAGTGACTAGTGGGAGATATGTGTGAAGGAACAGCAGTAGAGGAAAATGATTTGGGAAGAGGCTGTACCGGTGTGAGCATCTGTAGGTTGTCCTGGAAGTTGCCCAAGAAAGCCATGCCAGCCATTCGCTGGGTCAGCCGCTCAACCTTGCTGAAGAGCAACATGAAGCGGTCCTCAGCTGCCAGCTCCTCCAGGGGCTGCCGCTCCCGCTCATACTGCCGCAGCAGCTTCACCTCAGCCTCTGTGGGCAGGAAGCGCATCAGGCACTCCACAAAGTCCACAGGGAGTGTCTGTAGGTCAAACCTGTGTAGGAGGATACAACACCTCAGGTCTGGCATTTGTCTACATCGTCTCCTTATCCCCAAAAGAATCGGGAACAATACACAGACAGTCAGAGGCAAAGCACCACTGCTTCCTCTGTCACACAGCCAACAACTGTCTTGGGGGAACAAACCATGCTCTTGTATATTGGGACAGGACCTTGCTGTATATTTCAGGGTAGCCTCTAACTTGGGAGCCTCCTGCCTTGGGTACCAAAATGTGGGATTATAGGGATGCATCGCCAGGCCTGACCCCCATGCTCCTATTGTGAGAGCCCTTCAATGACTTCCCCTCTGCATCTATGCTGAATTCTAAACACCTGAGTGGCACATGAGGCTTCTGCTCAGTCTTTACCCTGTCCTGCTCCCTAACTTCACTCAGTCTTTACCCTGTCCTGCTCCCTAACTTCACTCAGTCTTTACCCTGTCCTGCTCCCTAACTTCACTAAAGCTAGATTTCATTTTCAATGTTCTTTTGTTTTATTATGTGTGTGAGTGTACTGCCTGCATGCATGTAAGTGCACTCATGTTATGCAATATTCACGGATATCAGAAGAGGGTGTCAGATCCCCTGGAACTGGAGTTACTGACCACTGTTAGCTACCATGTGGGTGCTAGGAATCGAACCCAGGTCTTCTACAAGAGCATCCAGTGCTCTTAACCGTTAAGCCATCTCTTGAGCCCCATTTTCAATATTCTTAAGTACTATGTTCCTCCCTCCAGGTCCTAAATTGGACTTACTTGTGCAATTCCTTCAGTCTCAGTTAAGATACCCCTTCCTCTGGAAAGCCCTCCTTGACAATGCTCAGCTACTTGGCTCTCCTTCCTGTGCTCTGCCAACCTGGCAGTTTTACTGCTCTACATGGGATCTCCTTGGGTGAAGGTGTAGGCTGAATGTGCATTCCTCACACTGTGTCTGACACAGCATGAATGTAGGAAGCTCTGCCCAGGCCAGTGGATGACTGAGAAGTGTGAGAAAGTTCTGTCAGGAGCGCTGGGATCTAGGAGGAAGCCAAATACTGGGAGGGAACTTGGATACCAACTGTCTAGGGACCAGGATCACAGGAGTGGGAGCCTCACGTGTGGATAGCTCTGCAGATCTCCTCAGCTGAGCGCCCAGCCTTGCGAAGGGTGATAGCCAGGTTCTTGGCACGATTGGCTTCTAAAAGGGTCACTTTGCTGGCAGCTTTTTGTGCTGTCTTATTCTTGGAGCAGATGAGGTCAAGGGCAGGGCCCTGGGCTTTTGTCTTAAACAACTCTTCAAACTTGTCCAGGTCCAAGTCCTTGTTGAAAGAGTTGAGAAAGGACAATGTTGCAGGCTCATGCTATTACAACACCCACAGGCCATGTGCCCTCCATGGACCCAACTCTGGTTCCTGAAGCCAATAGGATACCAGTCATACTCTGCTGGAGAACTTTTACAAGCCCAGAAGATCTGGCTATAAGAGCATCCTGACCTCCAGCCCCAAGCCCACCCTTTCTCGACCCCAGACTCTGTCACCTCCAAGATCTTCTCATCATCAAGTTCACTGAAGACAGTGCCGTTGATCTGATTGGGTTTCAGGGCTGTCCAGTTGAAGACTGGCAGCCGGAACTTGGTCTTGATAGGTTTCTTAATGCGAATGGCTAGTTTTGGGAAGAGGATCAGTAAGGCAAGGGCCAAGGAAAAACTCCATTAGCCATTGCCTAGAGCCCTGAGAACACTCACCTGACAGGCCTACTGTCAATACCACAGAAGGAGCAGCACCAGGGAGAGGTGGGGCAGGGGGACACTTATCTGGGAAAGAATAAATGGTACAGTCACCTGGAGGTCCTAAGACTCTTCCCAGGTTACCCAAATTCTGCCTACCTCACCTTGTCCTTACAGACTCAGAGAAGGAGGCTGTCTGAACTCTGCTCAAGCCAATCCCAGGAGTCTTTACTAAGGGCAGCAGTTTGACCTAGTCCCTGATGGAGTTTTTCCTGCCACAGCTTAGCCCTCTGCTAGGATACCTACAGGGGAACTAAGAGTAGCATCTTGGAGATCCTGAAGCAGAATCTGTTCGAGACCCCTTCGCATGTGCCTCCCTAATCCTGGACCTCTCTCAGCCCTCCTACTCTGATTTGATAGCCTCAGATAATGCCACTTCGCAGCTGCTCCTTGATGAAGGCACTGCTGACTAGGGTCCTGACCTCACAAAAAGATTACCCCTCCCAGCCCTGGAATCTCAGTTACCTGGTAATGGGGGAGCAGGTGGGGGCAAAGGTGGAGCTGGTGGAGGAGGCACCGGTAGGGCCTCCTCAGCAGGTGGGGCTGGAGCCAGCAGGTCCAGGTCAGAGGATGGTACGCCCTCACTCAACTCTGCAGGGCCTATCCTGGCCAGGGCCTCACTACCACCCATGGACTCCAGGCCCTGGGCACTTGGTTCCAGGTGGCATCGGCGTTGGAAAGCCTCCTCCTTCTCCTTAATGAGCCTCCGAAGAGTGTGCACTTGGTGGCTTGTGTTTTCGTATGTCTCCTATCAGGCAGACAGCAACAATGAGGGAAGAATGCACTAAAGGGACAATAATCAGTTCCCCTATGAGTAAGAATGCCTACCCAACAGAATCTCGGCTAGGGCCTCTGTGAGGGTACTCAAAGTAGAAGAAATCCAGGTCGGGGAGCAAGGAAGCTTGGTGTGGCAGAGCAGAAGAGGTAAGCAGAAGCTTGCTGTCACTGGTATTCTGGTATGCCCTTCCCTCTGCTCAAGTCTGTTCTCACTGCACAGGCCCCTCAAGGCTGATACCCTTGAAACTCTTGCTGGTCTGTTGCCAGCTGGGCACAGCTGTTATCTCCACAGCCTTTTGTTCCTCATCATTGCTTTTATTTCTTTGGCTGTAGAAATCCTATGGATGGGCCTTGTCTTAGTAATCTCTGTTATCTTCCATAGCTCCCAATATGGAACCTAGCAGGGGCTCAGCAGATACACATGGAGCTCAAAAGAGTTAACATATATTCTTTTGCAAGAAAGGCATGACTTTATAGCTAAGTTATAAAGTTGGTGAGAAACGCTGCCCTTCATAGGCTACCTAGCAGACAGATTAGTACATAGAGAGTTGGGCTACTCTGACCATGCTCAGTAAACAGCTGAGGAGCACAATGGAGGAAAAGGCAGCAGATGGGCAGGAGGAAGTGGCCTGGACTAGACTGAGTGTCTACGGGCACCACATCTGCTCCTATGCGCTTCTCTGTGTTTGGCCAGCTCTGGCTTCAGCTTCCCTCTCCAGCTAAAAAGATGGGAAGAAATCATCAGCCCATCCTTGCCTGAGTGCCTCAGGGCGAATCAAGATCTTTCCTGGCTTTTTTTTTTTTTTTTTTTTTTTTTTTTTTTTTTTGTCTTTCTGAAGCAGAGTCTCCCTGTAGCCCCAGCTGTCCTGGAACTCACTGTGTAGACCAGGCTGGCCTCGAACTCACAGAGATCCACCTGCCTCTGCCTCCCGAGTGCTGAGATTAAAGGCATGCACCACCACTCCCAGTCTTTCCTGGCTTTTTAAAAAAAAATTTTTTATTATGTGTATGAGTGTATTGCCTGCATGTGTGTAATGCACCCGTGTTGTGCAATGCCTGTGGAGGTTGGAAGAGGACGTCTGATTCCCCTGGAACTGAAGTTACTGATGGTTGTTAGCTGCCATGTGGTTGCTGGGAATCAAACCTGGGTCCTCTACAAGAGCAGCCAGTGATCCTAACCACTGAGTCATCTCTCTAGCCCAAGATCTTTCCTGACTTTCTAGGGCTCAGGAAAGAAAAGCAATGGCACTGGAGGCCAGGGTGAGTCCCAGCCTCCTCCCTCGTCCTCTCCCCTTACTGGTACCTTGATGCTCTCCAGCTCCTTTTCCCGCTGCAGCAGCTGTTTCTCCAGTTCTGCCACCCGCATCATGTTCTCATTCTCCAGGTCCAGAAGCTTCTCTGTGAGCTGTAAGATGGGGAAGGCAGGTTCAGAGCTATGCTCAAACCTAAGTACACCCATCACGGACAGAAGCCTAATCAGGACCTGAAAAGCAGGTCCAAAAGGCAGCTTATGCAGGTGCCTACATCACTCTCATGGGCCTGCAGTTCTGACACAGCAAGATACAAGGCAAAGAATAGCAATCTGATTGTCCCAAGCATGAGGCCACCTCACACCCAGCCATAAAGGTCAATGTATTCCAGTGGGAATGTCCAGTGGCTTAGGTCAAAGCACAGTCTAAAGAGGCTCAGTGGTTCCAAAGCCTTGCTGTGGCTCAATCTGGAGGTAAGAGAGAGTAAGCTCAGGATCCCTGAGATTGTCCTCCCCAATCCACAACAGTGGCTCTGGTAAGCAAAGGACACTTACATGGGACACATGTTCCTCCAGCTCTTCCACCTTCTCCAGGGCAACATTCTTGGTTTCAGCATCTTCCAGCAAACCCCCCACATCAAACACATTGTCCAGGTATGCCTGAATCTGCACCTGTAGCTTCTCGCTCTCTGTGTGCCTTGACTTCTAGGGAAAAGCAGAGGGAGGAGGAGGTAAGAGAGCATAGGACTGGAAGGTCTCCTGGGAATTCTAGTACTTCCACTTAGCTTCAGCTATCAACCTGACACAGCCCAGAGTTATCTGAAGGAGCCTCAATTGGGGGATTGCCTAGATCAGACTGGCTTGTGGACATGTCTGTGGGACATTTTCTTAACTATTGAATGATGTAGGCAGACCCAGTTCACTGTGGGTAGTGCCACCCATGGAAACGTGGTCCTGGGTATATAAGAAAGCTGGCTGAACACCAGTCAGGGGG
Source organism: Nannospalax galili (assembly GCF_000622305.1). NCBI lineage: Eukaryota > Metazoa > Chordata > Mammalia > Rodentia > Spalacidae > Nannospalax > Nannospalax galili. The sequence continues at coordinate 43,081 of NW_008351701.1, forward strand.
AAAAAGCCAGTAAGTAGCTTTCCTCCATGGTTCCTGTCCTTACTTCTCTCAATGATGGACTGTGACCTGGAAGTGTAAGATAAAATAAACCCTTTCCCCTACAAGTTGCTTTTGGTAATGATATTTATCACAGCAACAGACAGCAAATGAGAACAATATCCATCGTTACTTCATAACCACATTCTAGATCACTGCTAGCCATGCCAGTCTGGCTCTGATACAGCTGCTTCATTGGGAAGACCTTGGCAGAAAAGTCTCACTCCAGGTCAAAGAAGACAGGGAGGTTTCAGAATCATCTAGTTCCAAGGGAATCCAATGCTCTCTCCTGATCTCCACAGGCATTTCATGAAATGGGTGCACTTACATACATGCAGGCAATACACTCATACACATAAAAAGAAATAATAAAATATTTTTTAAAAAACCTCCTTGTGAGGCAGGCATGGTGGTGCACACCTTTAGTCCCAGCACTTGGGAGGCAGAGGCAGGCGGATCTCTGTGAGTTCAAGGCCACCTGGTCTACACAGTAAGTTCCAGGACACCTGGGGTTACAGGGAGACCCTGTCTCAAAAAGACCAAAACAAACAAAAAACAAAACAACCTCCTTGTGCTATGTCTAAGTTATTCTCTACCCTAAGGCACTTCACCTTCCCAAGGCTCTGGCCAGCTCACCTGTAGGAACTCCTCCAGCCCCAGCTTGGTAAACTCATACTGCAGGTGGACCCGGAAGTTCATGTCCTCCACTGAGTGTACCACAATGTTGATGAACTGCATACAGGCCACCTGGTAGAAGAAGTGGAATATCGAAGTACATGGTCAGCATGGTCTTGGCCTTAAGGAATGCAAAGCCTTGATGGGCATGCACCTGTCTCAGGCCTAGTTCCTCACCATGAAGTCAATGTTGCTGTCCTCATTCCGGAAATACTCCATTAGCTTCTCAAAACGATGCAACTCTTTGCACACCTGAATGAGCAAACATTCTCAGGGGAAGGATCTGTACCATGAAGAACTCTAAGCTCTGGCTCCCAGAAACATGATGGCAAAGGCATTAGCTCAGACCAAGTTCAATCACAACTCAGCTGGTCATGATGGCTTGCATCTAATATCCTAGCACTCAGGAGGTCTAAGTAGGAAGAATATCATGAGTTTTAGGCCTGCTTGGCTTATAAAGTAAGACTCTGTCTAAAAATAAAACACACCCAGATACACACACACACACACACACACACACACACACACACACACACACACAGAACTCTATCTAGGAACTGGACCATTTGGGGCACTAGAAGAAAACTCAGGACCTGGAAACTATCCCCCATCACCTCATAGGCAATGCAGTATAGCCTGGGCTTTAGGTGCCTTGCAGGCTAGGTCAGTTAGAAATACAGCAAGTTAGATGCTGGCAAGTTACTGAAAGAGCAAAGGAAGGAGGAAGAAGGAAGGGAGTCACGGCGGACACAGAAGACTGAGATCCCTGGGGGACACAGAGGAGGGGCCAGTGTGCAGGAAAGCTCTCTGCTCAAAGAGGTCTAGGGCTCCTTTGAGCCTCTGAGCTTTAAGGAGGAAGAGCTGTTTCCTGGACTGAACAATGAATGCTAGGGAAGAGGCCCAGAGAGGAGGAAGAGGTGGAACCACAGCTGTGGCTGGATGTCGAGGAATCCATGTTCAAGCAGATCAGGGTTTCAGAGGTAGGCTTCTGGCTGGGGAAATTCTACACAAGAGCCCCCTCTCCCCTTACCAACAGCCTTCTCCTCCCCTGAAAAACATCTGCTTTGGGTTCCACCTAAGGGTTCACTACAGCAAAATCACCTGGGGAGTCTTATAAAGTACAGATATCCAGGCTCCAGTGGGTGAGAAGTGGAGCACAGTTCTGTACTTTCAATAAGCTCACTTGGTAATTCTGATGATGAGTCGGGTTAGGACACTGCACTCTATCCCAGAACATCCGTAACTGGCCAATTGGGAGGCACCCTGGAACCAGATCTTAAAAGACTAAAGTCGTTCTCTGTGAAGCAGACTGCTCAGTTGAGCACCGGGATTTTAAGTCACTGGAAATCCCAGGAAATGTTATTTACTGGGTTCACCACCGCCTCCCCTATACATGTATGCATGCACATGCATGTGCATGTGCAGGCAAGAAACCAACCTCTTTGAAATTGTCAAAGGCAGCAAGGATGATTTCATGACCTCCCCGAACCAAACACACAGCTGCCAACAGCTCCAAGACCAGGGCTTTGGTCCTAATAAATGAAGAAAAGATTAGCACCCTAGCTTCCATCCTACCCACCACAGTTTACATCCTTTTTAGAAAGAAGGTGGAGAAGGCAGGCTTGTTCCCCCATTAAGCTGTGAAGAGACAAGAGAAACAAGGACACACTTTTTCCAGCAGACAAGACCCTAGCTACAGGACCCCCAAACAGGCAGGACTTGTCAAGGACAAGTCAGGATTCCAAACCCTGGGCACAGTGAAGAAGGAAGGAATGAAGGAATTCACCTTGGGTTCTTGTTGTTGAGGCTAAGTGCAATCTCATTGACAGCATGAGGGTGGGACATGACCAAGTTGAAGCCATACTGCAAAGGAAAGGACAGGAAGGAACCTTGATGGTGGGGAAAGGGGAAGCCAGCAGACCTTCCACTAGCAAACCTGTCTTTTACAGGTTGGTGCTCTGCTGTGCTGTCTTGGTTTAACAAATGGGGCAGAAGAGGAACAGCACCTATGGTGAGTACCACCCCTTACCTGATAATTCATGATGGCTCTGAGACAAAGGATACAGACATGGACATCATCCTTCTGGCTCACCAGGCGCGAGTTCTTCAGAGCCCTGCGGCCAGGGAGAGTGCTGTACCTGAGGGAGAGGGCCAGGTAATCAGGTAGGGGCTCAGGCTGCTCATGAAGGTTCTAGGAACACTCACCATCACCCAGATAGCAGGCCACCCCTTAGTAGCAACAGAAATGGGAGAAAGAGGACCGCCAACTGACAGAGGACCTGAACTCTTTGCAGGAGGCAAGTTTGTATTCACCTCCCTGGTATAGGCCTTTGTCAGCAACTGCCTAAGACCCCAGCTTTATACTCAGTGCCCAGTCATGCTAACCTCAGAGACCCTCTGAAATACAAAGTAACCTTGAGGACTTTATAAGTCCTCGGGATGAGTCACAAAGACATGCAAGTGAGCTTCCCTCCTGCCACTTCTAATTGCTACGTCTTTGGCACATTCAGTGGGAAGGGAGCATCTTGGTTCTCATATTAACTCTTATGCTCCAAAAGGCAGAGCAGACCTCTCCCCCCAGGCCTTAGAAAGGCCAAGGGCTATGCCTGGCTTTGTACATCCCTCTATTGCCTTAATGTTTTGTGAGAAAAAGAGGAAACACATATGGAATCTGCTCCTGCAAGGCCAGAATGGTGAGCAGTCTCCAAGGTGAAAAAACCAAGGACAGACACAGAGCTATGAGACACAAAGACCATGGAAGGATTACAGGGCTGCAAGGACAGTCTCCAGGGATGAGAGGGGCTCCACCATCAGGACCACTCTTAAGAAGTCACACACAAATGAAGGCATAGCAAATTTGGAGAGAAAGGACCTGAAGGAAAAAGGGATGGGAAAGGAAGGGGAAGGTAGGTAGGTGGGGGCTGGTCTTCAAGCTGGTCTCCAGGCAGCTGATGGGGAAGAATGAGAACTAGAGGGAAATGGTCCTGAGGGCAGGAACTGAATCAGCGAGCAAAGCCCAAGCCCTGCCCAAGGTTAGGGAGAAATGATCAAGAGAGAGGAGTGGAGGAAGGGGAGAGCTGGAACCCCAGGTGGGGTGGCACAGCTGAGGACCATGTACTTACCCAGGACAGACTGCGGGGCAGTCAGGGAGACAGAGAGAACAGATCAGAGACAGGCGAGCAGGCAGAGGGCAAGAGAGCTGAGCCTGGAAGCAAGAGTGGAGGGGAGCATGAGCACTCACCGCGGTTACTGAGACCTGGACTGGGGCTGGGGTGGGAGGCAGGCGGGCAGAGCGAGCGCACACATACCGGAGCACAGACTGACGCGCAGAGCGAGCGAGGCTGTTGGTGAAGGGGGCCGACAGGGCGCTGGGCGGCTGCAGATCCTCGATTGACCGGCTCCAGGACCGGAGCTTGTCAAATGCACCATCTTCACCACTCTCCAGACCCTCAAAGTCAAACCTGGAGCATGAAAGGACATACATGCGCACACGCAGGCACATACACAGAGAAATTCTGTGCCAAGCCCCTAGCAAGACCACCTCCTGTTCTTCAGGCCTGTACAGCAACATGAAGCAAGGGCAGCAAGAAGAGAAAACAGAATCAGGCAGTAGAGACCCAATCCTGGTTGGGAGCCATCAGCTTAAGAGAAGGGCAGAGGGGCCCCAGGCAGCTCTAGGAGGAGGTACTCCCAGGGCCCAAGGGGTACCAGGGCTGGCTTCTTTCTTGTGCTCCAGCCTTAAATGGGACATCTCAAATAGCTGTGGCTCTACATGGACAATCTGTACCAAAGAGAGTGGTGGGGAACAGGCCAACTGCAGGACTTACGCATTGGTCAATGGCAGAGTATCCTAAAGGAGCCTAGTTCATTACAGATTGGGCAGGACTGAAAGGAAAAGAATGGAGTCCTGGAATAGCCAGAGTGGGGAGGGGTGGTCTCTTATGCTTAGGAAGCCCACCACTGCCCCATCATACTGCTGGCCTTCGTTGGTTGGCTTTATTTTGTTTTGCAGTGCTGAGAACTGAACCAAGGGGGCCCCTGCTAGGCTAGCATGCCAGCAGGACCTCTCCCAGCAAGCTGAACCCCAGCCCTAGTCCTAAGTTGTAGTGGCCAGGTTTTCTATGACTAGCTACTTTAGGCTTTAAGGTTTCTCTCCTCAGCCTCAGTTTCCCTGGTAGAAAAAAATTGCAGGCTGAGGCTGGGATAGAAGGGTGGCATTCTAGGCCCTGCAGAAGTTGGGATACTTTCTTTGTTACTCTTATAACATGTCTCTCACCATCAGCAGTTTGTGTCACGGGCAAAGAAGACAGCTGAAATCACAGACTCAAGGGCCTTCTCTTACATATCCCCACTGGGTTGCACCCCCTGAGAAGCAGTCTCCTCTCCTCTGCCTCTGAGGTCACTTAGGACTAGGGAGTATCTCCCAAAGGCTCTTCTCACACCTTCCTTCCAACCACCATGGCACTCCGGAGCACTAGATGTACCATTTACAATTGCGTGCCTTTAGTCAAACTACGTGGCCTCACCCCTTTCCTCTTAAGCCTTCCCAAAACATACACTCTCTCCTCCCCTGGACTCTTCACATTTAATATTTTATTTTTATGTGTATGAGTGTTTTGCCTGCATGTATGTAAGTACACCTATGTATACAATGCCTGCAGAGGACAGAAGGTGTTGGACCGCCTGCAACTGTAGTCACAGATGGTTGTTAGCGGCCATGTGAGTGCTGGGAACTGAAACCAGGTCCTCTGCAAGAGCAGCCAGTGCTCTTAACTGCTGAGTCGTCTCTCCAGCCCCTGACTCTATTTTTAAAACAAGAGTCAAAGGCACTGCCATGGACACCAAAGCACTAAGCATCCAGCGTATTCTTGGTGTGGAACAACTGGGATTTGTTTGCTTTTCAAGAAAGATAGGCTTATTTGGAAAAATGATCTACATCTTTTTACTATAAAAGTTCTGAACTAAAAAAATTCACTTCAGCAATTTTTTTTTCATTTCTTTCTATAAAAAGAGTATTTAAAGGGATAGGAGGATCGTGAGGTATGACTTCTGCAGAGATGCAGAGGGAAAGTGGGCTACTCTTGGTTTTAACTGGATGACTTGGAAAAGGTAACAGGGAGGCCAAACCTGAGGGAGGCATTAAAGTGTGCCCTTGAGGAAATGAGACTTAACATAGACTAGCCAAGGGGGCAGGGACAATGGAAAAGCAAGTCTAGGCAAGAGCGGAGGTTCAAGACTGGGGTTTCCCAGGACTAGGGACTTTCAGTGCCAGGAACTACAAAAAGTCATGAGAAATTTGGGATGCATGCTCTCCCTGGGCTGACTTAAACAGGGTGTAAGTTTGAACATGTTGACAACCTCATTTATTATCACAGTCACCCCTCTTTCTATATATACGCAGTTATGGATAATTAAATGAATAAAGCAACTATCATAGGGTAGACCTAGTATGTTCCAAATAGGAAGGGCTTTACACAAATTGCCAGCTAATCCTACAACCTTAGTACATGGATCTCCTTTCACTAAGATGGACAAAGGTGTCTGAGGTCCCACAGGTACTGTACAATACAACTAAGACCCAAACCCAACTTCGATGTCCAGACTCAAAAGCCCTCATTCATTGAACTACATCATGCTGTCTCTCCTGGGCTAACCTACTGCTAACTACCTCCAAGTTAAAAAGGATGCCTGGAAAAATGTTCCCAAATGCTTGTCTATATGTTCTGGTTAAAAGTCACGCTCACGGGGGCTGAAGAGATGGCTCAGAGGTTAAGAACACTGTTCTTGCAGAAGACCCTGGTTCAAATCCCAGCACCCACAGGGCAGCTAACAACAGTCTGTAACTCCAGTTCCAGGGGATCTGACAGCCTCTTCTGTCCTCTGTGGGCACTGCAAGACATGGGCGCATTTACCTACATGCAGGCAATACACGCATATACATAAAATAAAAATAAAATATTTTTTTTAAAAGTCATGCTCAGGGCTGGGCATGGTGGCGCACGCCTTTAATCCCAGCAGTTGGGAGGCAGGGGCAGGCAGATCTCTGAGTTCAAGGCTTGGTCTACATAGTGAGTTCTAGTACAGCTGGGGCTACAGGGAGACCCTGTCTCAAAAAGACCAAAAAATAAAATAAATAAAAAAATAAAGTAAAGTCATGCTCATTACTCTTCAACATGACCCAGAGTGGTCCTCTCACATGTTAGGCCCCAGAATCATTTTATGAAGACTCAATTCTGCTGATGAATGGTTCCCACCAGGGCATCTCCTCCAGGGGCCAGGATATTTCTATTTCCTTGGAAAGCCTACAGCTTGGTACTTTGTATTATTTGGGTTTTGACTTCAAGGTCCCTTTCCACACTATTCTCTTAACCCAAATGCCGTCTACACCAGTTAACTGGCCAGTGTTCGCTGGTCCGATACTACCTTGTCTTGTCTCTTACCCTACACTTGGGCTATTTTTCCTGTCCTGAGATGCCCACTCTCACCTTCTCTGTTGAAACCTCACTCTCTCCTAACCCCCATTCTGGGATTGGACACAGGGCCTGAGCACATGGCTAGGTAAATGTTCTACTATTGAGCTATATTCCAGTCCTCACCCTTCCTCTCCTAAGTAGAACTGGACTGTGTTGTGCCCAGTGAGACCCCAACTGTAGCCCCTGTGGTACTCACATGACAGAACACTGGGCAAATGAAAGATAATCCACCAGCACATCCAGGCCTTTGTTTTCATCATTGAGAAATTCCCTCACCCACCTGAAAATACAGGAAACATAGTGGAGGGGGGTCTATAAAATGGTTTGGGAGAGGATAATCCAACAATATCCACACTCTTCCAGAACCTAGTATCAAGTTGAGAAAATCCTAGAAACCAAAACCTCTGACAGTCGTGGTCCTGTCACCAGCCTGGATGTCCAACAGGCCAGGGAGCCAGGGATGGGGAAAGCACCTTCCATTGCCACTTGCTTTACTGCAAATATGTGTCAACCACACAAGATTTTAGGTCCTCTCTTAGTAGGACACGGTGATATCCCAATTATTTCCTGTATCCTAAAGCTGGGCACAATGTCCTTTCCCACTTTTTTTTGAAAGAACTGGGAAGGCATTTGGAGCTTTTACCAGGAGCAGAGCTGTTCTTGCGAGAGCCAGCGAATCCCCACTGAAGTCTCAGTCATGACATGGGCAAGAAGTGCAAAGAGAGCTCTGGAACAGAGCCTTATTGGGCCAAAGGGCCTTCTACTGGGTTCAGACAGTCTTGAGAAGCAGTAAGCAAAGAGGTATGAGTTCTGTGTTCAATCAGAGTGTGCGTGACAAAACTGCAAAAGGCTGGGGAATAATTAGGAACTCAAGAAACTCCAGTATGCCATGACTCCCAGTCAGATGAGGATGTGGGAAGGCAGGCAGGTAGGCAGTAAGACACAGAGGGCAATGCCCTAGGGCACTGTCACCTTCCTTCTGGACTGAGCAATCTCTGGAATGAAAGTCAAGAGCATATTCCCCTGAAGTTGTTAGAGGGCTGTCCTATGACAGGTTCATTCCACTGCACAGAGACTCAAACCTGCAGGATAAAACCCTTACTAGCCTGAAAGCTCTGTCTGTTCTGGAATATCTGTGGGTCTACATAAACCAGCTGTGTCTAAACTGCCTTGTGGGGCTGCTTTTCCCCCAGAGCTGGAACATCAGCCCCATATTGGTCAGCCACACCCAAAGCTGAGGACAGAGGCTGGAGCTAGAGCACCAGGCCTGCCTGATCTGGCAGCAGGCTCTGGCTGAAGCTTGACACTGGAGCTGCCTGGAGTTAGCTTCCTCTCTGGGGGCTGACAGGCCTCCCGTTTCCTGTCTGTCTGCACTCCAGCACCCCAGCTCCCCACCCCCTTCTCATTTCCTGTCTGAGTCTACACTGCTATTTTAGGGATCCTGACACTTTGAGGAGAGGTTAAAGGGCACTTTGGCAAGGCAGAAAAACCACTACAAGCCAGAAGAGCTAAAGGGTTCTGGAATCCCACTTCCCAGGCAGCCTCACCCCAAGAGCCCCAGTCCCACTGCTGGTCGACTCAACTGCTGAACACCCTGTTCATCAGGCTGTAACCAAGGCAGGATCCTCTTTTCACTTTGCCCTAGCCTCCTCCCACCCCAAAGCACCCTTACTAACCTAACAAACTCTTCCTGAAGAGTGGGATCCTGACTTCCCCACAGAACTACGCAGAAGTCTCAGGTGAGATGGCAGAGGCTTCTGAAATGTCAGAATTAAGCTATTCCCTAGAACCAGGGACCAGGTCTAGACCTCCAACTTCTGTATCAACAGCCAAGAGGCCCTGGGACTTGGGAAGCATGGTGGTCTGGCCCTAGCTCCTGGCAAGATGCCAGAGAAGTAGACACAGGTAATGGGGGAAGGAAGGCACAAGGACTGTCATCTGGTGGGCCTTTCCTAAGAAGAGTAGACCCCCCCCGGCCCCCACTCCTCACACCATGGCAGGACACACATAAAACTTAAGATGGATGGAGGGCCTGTGGAATGACTTGATGCCGGTGCCAGATGGTGCTCAGGATCGCCATGGTGTCACTCTTACCCATATACCTCACTAATTGATAAGCCTTGCTAGCTTTCCTTCTGTGAAAGATTCTCAAATGGAGGCAGCCTTGGCACACCTTTCCCAGTGGCTTGGCAGTCCATTCCAAGATGTTCACAGATGGCTGTCGTGTGGAAGCCATGCTTTGGCCACCACAGCATAACGTCCAATACCAGGAACTGTCCCTTTCCTGTCCTGACCTGTGCTGCTTCCCTTCTGACTGTGGCTGTAGTGGCTATATACAGATGTCCCCTCCCTCCAAAGAGCTCCAGGCAGGCTTAACTTGGGGGTAGACAAGTAGGCTGCTGCCATGACTGGGGAGGAAATGCTGATGATATCATCTGGCTCTTTCCATGGTACTCTCAGGAAGCTCAGGGACTCAGGCTGGCAAGTACCCAGGAACCGCACCCACCCTACCCCACACCACTGCTCACTCACTGAGGCACTGCTACTTTAAGTGTTGCAGACCTACATCAGGTGACTCTCACTGTCCTTTCTGCGTAGGTACACACATATCATCTGTCACTCTTTTCATCTGTCTGTCTTGCTCTCTTTCTCACTCTTGCTGGGAACAGTTTCTTAGAACTGAGGTACTGCCCTCTCCCTGAACCTCACTGCCTCCGCTCTCTGTCTGCTCAGCAGCACCTAGTTCCCCACTCAGTCTGATAGACTCACACAGACCCTGTGGGCCACCTCAGTGAGTTGGCAGCACTAGGACCTGTGAATACAGGAGACATCAACTCCTGGTCCCCAATATCTTATATCTTTCTTTGGTGTTTCAGGAAGCTTCTTATGCTCATCCACCAAGATTGTTTTCTTTCAAATGAATAAATAATTTGGGCTCCAAAAAGTCTAAATAGTCACCATACAGGAACTAGGTTTGTTACCCAATATAATATATTCTCATATCCCAGGCTTTACTGGGCCTCGCTTGGCTCAGTACCAGACCACAGGCAGACTCCAATCTCAAATGCTATGGCAATGTTTTCCACTCAAAGCCACAGGCTAAGGACCCCAAGAGAGGCCCCAAGCTTGCCAGAAGTAACTGGTCAGCAGCTGGAAAAGCTGAAGAATAGAAAAGCCAGAAAAGGCCCATCTAAAGCTCTGTATTAACAGAAGCCATTCAAGGGACAACCCTGCTCCATGGCAGGGAGGATAAGCCAACAAACAACAAAACCTATAGGGCAGGCAATGCTTGGGGACAATTCAAAAGGCTGGGTGAGACGGCCACACCTGACTTACCCAATGTGATTGGTGCGAAGTGAGATCTCCAGCTCTCTCAGGACTTTGGTTGACTCCTGTACTCTCCTCCTGAACTTCTGTAAACAGAGAATCTTCTGTCACTGATGGATATCCCAAGTGTGTGTTTGTTCTGAGGGAGTGTGCAGCATCTCACTATGCAGCCCAAGATGGCCAGGAACTCACAATCCTCTTGCCTCAGACTCCTGAGTACTGGGATCACAGGTATGTATTACCATACCCAGCTATCCAATTTTACATTACAAATAAAAGAGGCAGAAAAGGAAACACAAGTTTTACAAAGACCAACTAAAAGCCTTCCCTCCAGCATTGGATAGCTGCTTTAGGCCTCAGAGCCCAGAAACCTAACTCCCATGGCTCAATGTCTTAGCCCCAAGACAAAAAGTTTTGTGGCCAAACCTCATAAGACTATGAGGGGCAGCAAGACAGGAATTTCCGTCTTATACTTCACCTTCCGAGTTACACTGGGGTCCAAGAAGCTCTGGAGTTTCTGGATATAGGTATGGGGAGGATTCTTCACCTGGAATCGTTCCTGTAAGGAAAAGACACATATGTCTACACACAGAAACACAGAGTCCATCTGTGGAGGGTACTGAAGAAGGAGAGTGTCTTCAGGTATCACCTGGCCCTTAGCATTGCCCAAATCTTAGGTTCCCTTCCTTGACTGATCCCTAGGCATTTCTTACCTGTTGCCATGTTCTCCTCCAATTAGTGCTCCTTAAGCCTAGAATGCTTTTCTATATAAAAAACTACTCTAAGCATCTACTGCTTAGATGCAGGGACTATAGAGCTGTGAATAGAAGCAAAAATAAATATGTAAGTGGCTAAGTTTCTTTTTTTCTTAAGAAAGCCAAGAGGAGGGCAGCTTTCCCTTGCAGAAATCTAGCTTTGGTAGCTCCAAACCCTGCAGCTGGGACTAGACTGGTATTGGAGTATTAATAGAGCTCAGAGCAAGCCCACTGCCTGTTCTTTGCCCAAACCCTGGACCCCAACAATTCAAAGCAACCTCAAATGCTAAAGGCTGCTCTTGGCTGGGTTGTCTCTTGGCACCCTTCTGCATAGGGCACAGGACTATGCCTTCTCTGCTCTGATATAACTGCTCTAACCCAAGACGACACTCAGAAAACCCCTAACATTCTGGTCCCATAAGGGCCTCCACAAAGACACTGAAGAGCTCTGGAGAAAAGAAGCCTTTCAGGAGAATGACATATTAAGAAACAGGACCTGAAAATACACGAAAGAAGAGTCTGAGAAAGCTGAAAATTATGTGAGCTAAAGAAGACTGAGGGATTGTCAATTAAAGAACTGCAGTACCAAGGGGCTGCTGTTCTCCAAATCCAAGCAGGTACTAACCAGCACTTACTGCAGAGTCAAAGGCAGTGGGCTTTTGCCTAAGAAGGAGCTTGGAGTTCTGTCTCAGAATCATAAAGCTGGCTCAGGGCAGGCAGCATGTCAGTCTTGGCACCTGCTTGCCTGAGCCCAACCTGGCCCCATCACTTAGCAACACTGGGCAGGTTACTGAACTGATGGTTCTTCAAAGCCAAGAGTGTCCTCCTCAGAGAGCTTTTGTGATTAAATGAGATACTGTAGTATGTAGAGTTCTTAATAACTAGCACTCAAACATTAGCTATTATGAGTTTGTTCAGAGCTTGAAAAGAAAGATTTGTCCTCAGCAAAGCTCTATGACAGTTATGTGTAAGCTGCCAACACTGTGGCAGGTCCTTCTGTACCTACCAAGAATCACGGAAGAAGCAGCCAATGCTGAGCCCTACAGACAACCCTGAATTCAAAGACTCATGACATGTAACCTTCAAACACATGCAGGGGAAAGAACATGCAGTGAGTGTTAGAAGACCTTGGTACTCAACAAAGTAATACTCTCTTGTCTCACTAAGAGACCTAGCTCTAAGATATTTAGGAACAAGAGCCAAAGGAGACAAGGGCATCTCCCTAGAGGTCTATGGCTGGTAAGAAAAGTGTCCTGCTATTTGCCAGGTCTCAGAGTCAGAGATACAGGGTCCTTTAGAATACCCTACAGGCATAGCCTTAAGTCTGGGGAAAAGCAGAAACAAGCCCCACTGGGAAAACCACCCACCTCATCCACAGCCAACCCTGCACAAACCACGATGACGCCACTGCCCACTGGATGGCTCCTTATGGGAGCTCAGACAACCAGCTGTCTCAGCCATACATCTCCTTGAAACAGAAAGTCAGCATACACCGTGCCAGGCCAAGGCTGGAGTTCCTGCTGGCACTGCAACAGTACCTTTGGCCTTACTGCCTTGTCCACCCTGACATGGGCTGCCACCTCCCTTATCTTGCCAACCTCATACCTGGTCACAGATCAGATCCCACTTCTTCTCGTTGTCATACTGCCGTAGGAGCCGGGCCTTGTCAGGAGGTAGGTTCATGGAGCTCTGAGGAGAGACTCTGAGTCAACAGGCTGAACACCCCACAACCCTCACCCCATTCCTAGAGGACAGAAAGGTTGGACTGCCATCACCTCCCTCTCCTGGTCATCAGATTTCACTTTGACAGCTGCTGCTAAGGTAGGCTTGGAAAGGTGGAACCATCCTTCTGCCTCGCCACCATAGTAATCAGGTTTGGTTGAACAATATTTTCCAAATTCCAGGTCATAGAATCAATTTAGTGATTCAAAATTAACTTTAAATGAACTAAGGGCCAGTTAGATGGTTCCATAAGTAAAGGTTTTTGCTACCAAGTTTGACAATTGAGTTCAATCCCCAAAACCCACGATGGAAAGTAAAAACCAACTTCCCCAGGTTGTTCTCCGACCCTCTCCCTTGGGCATCATGGCACACATATCCCTACACACCTACACACACAAAGTAAGCATAAATGCGAATGAGATTTAAGCAGAAGATATGAGACTCACTGCAAGTAGTAAGCATAAATGTTTTATGTAGCCTTCATTTATTTGACATTCTGCACATATTAGCATATGTACACAGGTCATGTTATAAAAGGCACTACATGTAATATCAGACAGGTCAGACTGGGAAAGGCCATACTGAAGATACTTCTTAAGATTTATTTTTGAGTTGGGCATGGTGGTGCACGCCTTTAATCCCAGCACTTGGAAGGCAGAGGCAGGCAGATCTCTGTAAGTTTGAGGTCAGCCTGGTCTACATAGCAAGTTCCAGGCCAGTTGAGACCCTGTCTCAAAAAGACCAAATAAAAAGAAGATTTATTTTTATGCCAGGTGTAATGATGCATGCCTCTAATCCCAGCACATAGTACCAGGCCAGCTAGGGCTACAAGGAGACCCTGTCTTAAAAAGACCAAAAAAAGATTTATTATTTTCTAATTATGTGCATATGTGTTTGTGTGTGTGTGGCAGGGTGTGCATGTGAGTGAAAGTTCTCATGAGTTCCAGAAGAGGGCATCAGGTACCTGGAGTTGGAGTTACAGGCAGTTGTAAGCCACCTGATTGTGGGTGCTTGGGTCCTTTTACAGAGGACATGCTCTTAACCACTGAGCCATCTCTCCAGCCCTAAAAGATACTTTGTTGCATAAGACAAGTCAAAACTTTGAAAGCCATTAGTTTTTGTTTTTGTTTTTTTTGGTCTTCTTGAGACAGGATCTCCCTGTAGCTCCAGCTGCCTGGAACTCACTCTGTAGACCAGGCTGGCCTCGAACTCACAGAGGATCCGCCTGCCTCTGCCTCCCAAGTGCTGGGATTAAAGGCATGCACCACCACGCCTGGCTCATTAGTTTATTTTTATTTTATGTGTATTAGTGTTTTGCCTGCATGTATGGAAGTGTACCCATGTCATGCAATACCCTTGGAGACCAGAAGAGGGCAACTCATCCCCTGAAACTGGCGTTATGGACAGCTGTTAGCCACCATGTGGTGGGAATCAAACCCAGGTCCTCTAGAAGAGCAGTCAGTGCTCTTAACCCCTGGGTCATCTCTCCAGCCCTGAAAGCCACTAGTTTAAAGAAACCACTTTCAATGTTCTTTTCTGCCACATCCTGAGAGACAACTGTGAATCAGAATCAATGAATAAGGATACTCACGTAAAGAGAATTGCTCACATACTTTTAGGAAAATGTTTACAAAGGCTACGGTTACAAATTTCTTATTTGCAGGCCGGGTGTGGTGGTGCATGCCTTTAGTCTCAGCACTTGGGAGGCAGAGACAGGCGAATCTCTGTGAGCTGGTCTACTTAGCAAGTTCCAGGTCAGCTGGGGCTATAGGGAGACCCCATCAAGACCAAAACAAAACAAAACTTCTTATTCGCAGCTGGGCATGGTGGCGTATGCCTTTAATCCCAGCACTCGGGAGGCAGGGGCAGGCGAATTTCTGTGAGTTCAAGGCTAGCCAGGTCTACATAGTGAGTTCCAGGCCAGCTAGGGTTACAGGGAGACCCTGTCTCAAAAAGATTAAAAGAAAGAAAGAAAGAAAGAAAGAAAGAAAGAAACAACAACAAATTACCTGCTTGCTACTAATTACAAATTACTACCCTCCCAATTAAACAAGACTTGGTCTTGTCCTGATCCTTCACTGAGAGACTAATGTAGAAAGGATACTGAAGGACTGCCCAGAAATCATTTTATTTTGCTGATTATTGTGTGCTCAATGAATAGATGGTACAGGGCGGGAGGCCTAAAGCCTGCTCCCTTCCCTGCAGCCATGCCTCTCCTTTCTCCCTAGTCACACTGACTTTGTTTTCGATCACAATCCTTACCTCTAATAGTAGTCTAACATTTTAATCAGATCTCTGCATCTACCCCACTCCTGACTCAAACATGATGCCCAAATGAAGTGTCAGCTGTCTGACAACCACCTGACCTCCCATGGAGTCAGCCTCTTCCCCAGCCTCCTGGAGGGCCTTCTGCTCTAAATCCAGCTCTCTCCCTGTAGCCCAAGCATGACCACTGGCTTCAATCCTGCCTACTACCTGAGGACATGAATGGAGGGTGCCCAGACTCACCAAGAAAAAAGCAGAAGAACCCTGAGGGAGGGACCTCCATTTTCTAAGAGACAAGAGGAACTCCTTAAATATGATTTACTTCTGTTACACAAACTAATCATCATGCACTTATCTCACACATACTACTACACCAGCTATATGCTTGTCTTACCCCAAGAACTCTCTATATGACAGTCTCTCACTCTTAACACACTTGGTAGACAATAAGCTGACGGTGAGCCTATAGTTAAAAGACCCTATTAGCAGTGGGCTCATTTACTGACTGGAAACAGAGTTACTATGGTTCAAAAACATGAAGCAGGTTGAGGGCTCCAGTTCCAGTTTACAAACAGAAGAATTTGGAACTAGAGAAGAAGGAAGGGAGGAGACCATCACACCGCATCACACCTCTCTCCATGTTTTCTGCTGCCTTATGTGTCTGCCTGACTTTCTACAAGCGAGAGGGGCTAACCTGGTCTTCCCCACAGCTGATACAGTGCTAATGATAGGATGGGCAAACCCAAGTCCAGAATGTTCCCTTTGGAACTGATTTGCTGACAGCCAATCTCAACACTGGATAGAGAGCAGAACAGGAATAGGAGGCTTTAACAAACAGGGACCCAAGAGTCAAAGGCAGGCCCAAAGTAGGCCTTAGCCTACCTGGCTGGAGATCAGGCAACTGCTAGCTGAACCTGAGACCAAACTGAGCAGAAACATTCCCCAGTACTAGTGCTGGTGTGAACACCCTGAGCACATCCCTGTCATCTGATAGTGCTCTCAAGTCTGAGCCAGGAAAAGAATTTGCTGTTTTCTCCCATGTAAGAAACATGTTGACTGAAGGAGGGAGCTGTCTGCTGCTACTGTAGCAGACATCACATCCTGGCTACACCAACTTCCTCTTTTGACTAACCACTATGGGCTGCTGTGGTTTCACACCTCCTGGCCAGGTGTGCTGGTAAGGAAATGCTTAATTCTACAGGCTTGGAGGCTGAGCAAAATTATCAACTTTTTTTTTTGGTCTTTTTGAGACAGGGTCTCCCTGTAGCCCCAGCTGTCCTGGAACTCATTATGTAGACCAGGCTGGCCTTGAACTCAGAAATCTGCCTGCCTCTACCTCCCAAGTGCTGGGATTAAAGGCATGCGCCACCATGCCTGGCAAAGTTATCACCTTCAGGATCTCCCAACTATATAAAGCATGGGAGACACAAGTACTTAGTCAAAATTTAGATCCTCAAAGAAGCTGGACCCCTGGAGTGTGGAATTAGGTGGCAGAATCATGAAGCAAACCTAAACACAGGCTGGCCCACCTCTTCCTGTCTAGAGCTTTGTGTGGCACTTTCTGGACAGTGGCCCCAACCTCCTCTGCTCTGTCAGGGCTGACAGTGTAAAGAGGACAGGATAAGGGAAAACCCTCAACCTCTTCCATTTTCACAGAGGCAAAGAACTGACTATGGTGGGAGCCACTAGCCAAGCAGAGGACCAGGGCAGTTCTCTTTCTGCAAGATCTGGGCACGGAGGTACTTACGTCCACCTGATAAGGTATGTGTATCTGGCAGGGCTCCGATGTCCAAAGGATGCCAATTTCCTGGATTCCAGGGGCAGCCAGGGAACAAACCTGGTTCTAGACTCAGTCAGAGGTCTGTTTCCCTAACATTTTCCTCCAGTGATTTCTCAGAGACTGGCCTCTTAAAGGCAAAAGTAAGTTCTCATTCACTCCTTGATACAACTCTTATCAAACAAAGAGAAAGCAGAAGTGGTCAGAGCACTCAAAGTGGAGCCAGATCAACTTTGGGCCCTTCAGAGTTATCAAGCCTTGCTGAGCTCATCCATCAGCTGGAGATAATCTCATTACCTCACAGGGTTTTATGAGCATCATATGATGGTGTCAGGACACACCTGGGACACTGGGTATTAACGCAGTCCCCTTCCTCCTGAAAAGCCTATGTGGTATCTGGCATCCACAGACCTGCCCTCTTACTTCTGGCTTGTCTCTGTTTTCATCCCTCCTTTGGCAATTGCCTCTCAACCCTGTAACTAAAGTGCAATCTTTTGTACCTCTTCTTTAAGTCCTCTTTTGTTTCCTCTAAGACTGGGAACAATTTAAACACCATCATCCTTAGGGCCAAGGGGAGAGGAAGAACCCTGTCCTAGGGATGGAGGAAGGGAGACATGTCACAGCCAAAACAGTCACAATAGGAGACAGAAGGGGAAGATGAACTCACCCTGAAAGCAACTCTTGAACTGACCAGTAGGTCAAAGGGAACCAGCAAGATGCCTCATAATAAAGGCCCATAATGGGAAGAAGCTGAAAGGTATGGATGGATATGATGCCCCTCCAGCAAGACTGCTCTGGCTTACAGCCTGCTTAGGGGCCTGTGTGAGCAAGAGTCCAGTCCCTCCAGCCAGGCTTTCCTACTCCCCACCTGCCCCAGGGAATAGAGGGAGGAGGGAGGAGTTCTGCCCTCAGAGGTTCTCTTCACCTTCCTGCCCTGCACCCCCAGCCGACTTGGCCCCTCCTTATTTCCTTCCCACTGCAGGGGAAGGGAAATGCCTGGAGGTTGGAGTTTCCATGAAAGCTGCAGGGCCTGTTCTGGGACTTGCCCCTACTTTGCCAGTTTTGGGGGGCCAAGCCTAGGGAAAACCCAACACAGAAAATAGGAACCATCGTAAATTCCCTGCTCAACTGCTTCTCTTGGTCCCAGCTTCATGATAAATCTAGGAACACAGAGCAGTGGCACAGCTCCTGAGAGACAGGCAGGGAGACACGGGAACCATCACTGGGAAAGAGGCTGTAGAGGCTTTAGGGACGGCCACAAAGGCTGTTTAAGCAAACAGAAAATGAGTTGGTGATTTTCTTAAATGTTTTTTTCTTGCAGAACCCCGTCCCACCAAGTTTCCCATGGCTGGACCTGTCTTGGAATTCCCAGAGCTTAGAAATCCCAAGATCTGTGCTCAGGCCATAGGCATGGGACAGCCCAGAGAGCTGAAGTAGAGCTCTGCCACAAGCGAAATATAGTGCTCTTCTGGGCACCACACACTTCTCAACGTGCTGCTGAGCCCCTAGATGCAGCTGCCACCAAGGCCTCCCTGGCATCTGTAGATAAGCCCAGTGGACAATGAGCAGGGTGGGAAATAGTGAGAAACGAGTTTGGAAGTCAACACTGTTCCTCACCAACCAACAAGCCTGCGCATAAGCCGGCGACAAAGCAGGCAGCACAAAGGCCCGTGACCAAACATCAAAAGGACAAAGTGTTTGGAACCACCCAGCCTACCCTCCACATGTCTCCACTGGTGGGCAATGGACACAGCTGTGGCCAGCTGGCACCAAAGGGTGAGAGCTCAAGGAGGGTGGAGGCACCAACCCCGCCTGCCTTGGCCCCTTGAAGGCCACAGCCAGCCCTGCCGCAGTAGCAGCTCCCAGACAATGAGAGTTATTTTCAGCCAGTGCTTTAACACAAGCCAGCTGGCCAGTGTGCTGGGCGGGAGTCCTCCTCCTGCCAGCCCGCCCAGACAGCAGGCTGCCTAGCTGCCCCACCCGGCCCACACTGCTGCCACCTCTGCAGCACTGTTTATCTCACTGTTTCAGCACAGTTCCTCCCGACCACCTTCCAAACTGCAATCCTGTCAAAAGGGGAAAAAGATCACTTTGATCAAAGGTCCAGGAGCTAAGATTTAAAAAGTCCAGACACAGGAAGCACAGCAGCCCCTCTAAACACCCACACTTTCCCCTTGGCTCATGACTGGCTAGGCAGTGCAGCAGTGGAGATAGTACATCAACAGCCAGATCTCACTGCAACCCTCAAGGACCCAGAACTCGGGCTTTACTGCCAAATCAGGGAGACAAAGCTCCAGACTGTTCTTGCCTGCTCGGCTCCCTCCATGCTCTCCAAAGCTGATAAAAGCTTGAGATACATGTCTAGAATAAGTCTGAGTCAATCAAGGGCAAAAGATTCTGGACAAGAAGAGCCATCTTCCTGCAGAAAGAAAATCACAGGAAGGGCCAATGATACCCCCTACCTGCCTTGACAGAGTGGGGTCAGCATTCTAATCAACCAGCCCCATGCCCAGCAGTGTACTAGAGCAGGAAGCAGGGAGAGCAACAGCCACCTCCCTGGACTCCAGCCCTTTTCTGCCAAACTCCACAGTCTCACAGTGCAGCTCCCCACCCCTCTACTCCCTCAGAAAGGGACCCTGTGCACAGAAGCAGGAGCGCAGTACACAACTCTAGCGAAACAGTTTTCTGTAGGCCTGGGCTACCGTTAGACATAAAGGGAAGTTGCTGGAGCTTCTTAAGGCATCACAAAAGTGGGTGTACTTCTCTTCTTCTCTTTGACTTCATTGTCTGCAGTGGCTTGAGTCTGCCTTTCTGATTTGTTTAACTGAAGCCATCATTTTGGGAACAAGCTGCCAAGCATGGAACCATGTCTGGAGAACGTGCTCCTGTGGTCACTGATGAGTCTATAACCAGAAATGACTGCTGAGCAGTTTTGGGCCAAGTCCCTAGGCAGCCTAGAGGAAAAAGAAATAGATTCACCAGATGTCTCCAGCTGAGCTCTGCAATTCACACCAGGCAAGTCAGATGCAGAAGAGAACCTAGAAGGCTGGCATCACTCAAACAAAGAGGTGACTTTTCCAACAATTCTACCTGAGGCCTCTCCTAAACCTTAGAGGATTCTTCTATTGGATGCTGAGAGGACAAAAGAAAATGACCATGTCCCCAATGCCAGGGAAGTCCCTGGCTCTACCCTCTGCTATACTACTACTCTTATACTTAGTATCAGGTACTTCTGCAGGTGGCCTAGACCCTGCCCCTGGCTAAAGCCACCCTTCTACCACCTCATAGTTGAGAAGTACACAACTTCAGAGAGAAGAATTGCTGATGGCATTTCCCAACTGAGCCCTTAGCCATAGCTAAGAAGCCACCACCACAGGAACTTGATCCACCCTCTGGCTCCTGAGCCCCTCCTCATGGTTAGCCAGACCCACACGCTCCCCAGCTACGCAGAATGGAAACTATTCTGCTGGGGGTAGCAGGTTTTCCAAAGCCAAGGAGTCTTGGGCTGAGCCTTGTCACTCTTCTTCAGCCAACCAGAGTCCTCCCTCTCTCTATGGGGCCTTAGTCCTGAGAGCCCACAAGTCAGCACCACTACTCAGACAACTAACTCAGTATTAGTGGGGTCATACCCTCCCTCTCCTCACTCTGGGGTCCAGTGAGTCTCCCTTACAAGGCTCTTTACACCTTCACTTCTTCTCCCACTGTCACATTAGACACCTTTGCTATTCACTTCAGCCCTCTGGGTTGACCAAAGCTGCTATCTCTACTTCCAGCACTTTCTTCCCCTTTCCCTGGGCACAGGAATGGACCTTCCAAACATCCAGGCACATGAGATAAATCATGTTTCTTCTTGGTTCAGAAATATTCTGGCTCTTGCATTTACACAAAATGGAAGTTCTTGGCCAGCAGCTCTCTGCATCTTTATCAGAAAGAGCTTGGAGCTAAGCTTCTCCCCAGACTGGCCTCAGCATCTCTGAAGAACTTATCCTGAGCTTTGGCTCTTGTGGAACAGTCCCTCTTGCCATTTCTTAGCTCTAGGATTTGTCTGTGACTAATATTTCTCCAGTCTTCTGAATCCCTTCCTATTCTACCCATCTCAAAATCCAACACTCTGTCACTAATCACAGCCCCTCAAAAAAAAGGGGGGGGGCTGGAGAGATGGCTCAACAGTTAAGAACACTGGTTGTTTTTGTAGAAGACCTGGGTTCAAATCCCAGCACCCATATGGCAGCTAACAACTGTCTGTAACTCCAGTTCCAGGGGATCCAATGACCTCTTCTGTCCTCTGTGGGCACTGCACTACATGAGTGCATTTACCTACATGAAGGCAATACACACATACACATAAAATAATAAATAAATAAAAAAGAAAAGAAAAAAAGGAAACAGAAAAAAGAAAAAAAAGAAAAAATCAGCCCCTCTAATGAGTTCCGTAAGTTTACGGAAGAATGAACCAGCAGGATCCGCTTGCTATCCCCAACTTCTCATCTTCCTTGGCAATGTTCAGCTGAACGCTCAAAAATTAAAATAGTAAAAAATGACCAAAGCAAACATTTATTGACAAAACTACCATGAGCTCTCTATGAATGACCTGACTTAATTCTCAAAATAACCCTGTGAAAAGTGGACTATTAGCCTTGTTTTACAGGTGGACCTAGAAAGACTGTGGAACATGCCTGGGGTCACACAGCAAGTATGTGCCAGGGCTGGCATTGGAATCCAGTCCCGACCCTGAATCCTGAACTTTACCCCTACACAGCACCTCCTCAGACAAGGAGGTGCCTTAGCCTTCTTGGAGCCTTTCTAAATTGACCCTTGAGGGCCAACCAGGATAATTACAACTTTCCTCGTGAACCCTCCCCCAACCAACAACCCAGACCCCTGCACACTATTCCTCTGAGTTTCTGCAAGGTTTACTACCCTGTCAGCAATCATATTCAACCATTCTTTCTCCTTGTTTAGTTCTTACTCATAACCATAAACTTAACTGTACAATCTAGCTAGACGTGGAGGGGAACAAGAAAAATAAGGAACCCAAAGAAGTGTAATGAAAGCACAAAGATTATGGGCTATTACAAGCAGATGGGATGGGGGCGGTTCTCCTGAGGTACAAGAGGGTCTGGTGGTTAGGATGCACAAAAGTCAAAAGTGTTAAGGATACCCACAGTCGGAAATAGTGGTCCTCTTGCTGGTCTTGCTGTTTCTAGACTCAAAGTACTCCATAGCTTCCACAATGCTGATGCCATCCAAGACTACAGGCTTGCCATCCAACCATTCAAGTCTCAGTAGTGAGGATGAAAAACTGGAATTGTGTTTGGTCCAGCATTTGCCATGGACAAGATACCAAGACATGTAAGCTTCAAGATGAAGCTCTCATCCTCAAATTTCTCCCTGTCGATGGACTTGCTGCCAGTTTCATTATGGTATGTGAGGTCACCAACCCTAGTACATGAACTATGATGTGAATCTGTGCAAGTAGGAATCCTTATAATCAAATCCTTTCTCTCCAGGGGTCAGAGCATGAAAGTTTTCTGCTGTCTTTAGAACTTTGTCTGCAAACAGCTCAAAAGAGACAAGGGCCGAAGGACTTGTCATCAACAGCAATATCAAAGGTTGACAGCAAGGGTTACAGGGCACAGCAGTGTCTGAAGAGCCTCAACCACTCAACCACAGCCTTACTGTCTTCTGCACAGCAAATCCTGCCAAGTGAGAGACCTGGAGGGGTTTTTGCTTGGTTGGTTTTACAGTTTTATTTATTTTGTGTGTTTGTGCCTGCGAGCACTCACATGTGCACAGACATGTCATGATATGCTTGTGGAAGTCAAAGGACAATTTGCTGGAGTAGCCTCTCTCCTTCCACCATGTGGGTTCCAGGGATCAAATACAGGCCATTTACCCACTGAGCCATCTTGCCAGCCCAGAAGACCCTTTGTCTTGTAAAAACTCTTGCATATTTAGCAAAGAGAGGGAAGGTAAAGTTCATAAATATTTACTCTAGGCCAGACATTTTGCTAGATCCACTAGTTATGAGATTTCATGGAAAATTTACCTTTTTCTTCAGCTAGTCACTGTTCACCTTTTGTGTTATTTCCTAGACTACACTATATGTACCATGAGGGTGCCTTGAACACACTTGTTTCTAGGCAAAGATGCTTGGCACACAGTTTAGATGTTTCTGTGGGCTGTCCAAGGGGCTAGAAGAGGCTGACTGGGGGTAGTACTCCAGCTCACACAGTACATTACCTGGGTTCAGCTCTGACTTTCCAGGACTCTCATAATAAATCCAGGAGCTTATTATCCAACCATAAAACTTAATGAACCCCTTCCTACTTCCAAACACATGTGGGAGGGACACGATTCCTGCTTTACAGAAGGGTAAAGGAGGCCCAGCCCAAGGACATACCTGTCACAAACTGTATCAGTGTGCTGGATAGCTTTAGTGTCAACTTGACACACCTGGGTTGAGGGAGCCTCAATTGGGAAAATGCCTCTATTAGACTGGCCTGTGGCCATGTCTGAAGGGCATCTTCTTGATGAGTGATGTGGGAGGGCCCAGCCCACTGTGGGTGGTGCCACCCCTGGGCAGGTGGGCCTGTGTTGCATAAGGAAGCAGGCTGAGCAGGGGCCAGGAGAGCAAGCCAGTAAGCAGCGTTCCTCCATGGCCTGTGCTCCAGCTCCTGCCTCTAGGTTCCTGCCCTGAGTTCCTACCTTGGGCTCCCTGATGAACTGCATGCGACCTGGGAGATGTAAGACAAATAAACCCTTTTCTCCCCAAGTTGGTACTGGTCAGAGTGTTTTGTCACAGCAATGAAGAACAAACTAAGACAATCAGCTAGGAAGAGGCACTCCAAATCCTGTCTCTTTTTCACTGGCTCTCAAACAGGCCTCTAAGTCTCTATCCTCTTTGGGAGGAACTATAATGAATTCAGCCTGCTCTTAATCTACGAGCTGTCTTCCCAATGTGTCCCTCCTCATGCCTTTAAGGCCACAGCTTGACCTCAATGCTACTTTTCAGTTTTTCCAGCCTCTTAAGTAATTTATTTATTTCTTTTTGAGACAGGGTCTCCCTGTAGTCCCAGCTGGCTTCAGTCTCACAGAGATCTGCCTGCCTCTGCCTCCCAAGTGTTGGGATTAAAGGTGTGCATCACCATGCCCAGCTGCTCCAGCCTTTTTATATTTTACTGGACTGTCCAGCAGAATGAGAACACCTCCTTGTGGTTGGACTACAGAGTTCTTCATTTCTTGAAATGTCTGGCACCCCAAGCGGCATATTCACATTCACTCAGGATCACGGATGGGGAGGGAAATAATACTAAGCATCATACACCAGGCACTTGTCTCAATTTTTCTCACTGCCCTCAGCAACTGCTGGAGGTAAATGCTATTTCACCTGTTTAGCTAGTGATGGCATTAAGAACTGGAGTTAAATTGACTCAAGACCACACAAAAAGTAGTAGAACCCAGGTTCAAGCCCAGATATGTAGCTTCCAACATGCAGGCTTTTATTTATTTTTTAAACCATGTACTACTGTTGATTTTTACAAAGAAAAAATAAATTTCCATTTCTAACTAGGGAAAGTCCAACTAGATTTGTCTGACAGCTTTGATCATTAAATGATACTTCCTTGCCCAATGGGACTGGATGAAACCAGCTGAACAAGACATGTGAAGTTCAAATCTTCTCAGAGCGAGAGAGGTTGGGTAGTACACACAGACAAGAGAGCTGTCCTCTTGGATAGCACATGACGACAAATCCCTCACAACTGGGTAGCAGTTTAAACTTTTCCAAAGTGCTGTAGATAACAGCATGGGCTTTAGAATCAAGGGATGACTCAGATCTGAATCCTCCTAGTCAGAAGACACTGACTACAATCATGAATCTGGGTCATTCAAATACCTTCCATGAGATACTGGAAAAGTTAACCAAGTTTTCTAAGCCTCCATTTCTCCATCTATAAAATATGAATTATAGTTACTTCTTATGTTTATAACTATTAAGTAAAGGGAACAATGAATGAAAAGGACTTTGCATGGTGCCTGGCACAAAAGGACTCTATAAATAGTAACCTGAATGATACAATGTCAAAGTGCTTTAAAGTACATGTAAATGGGGGACTGGAGAGATGGCTCTAAGATTAAGATCCTCTTCCAGAGGACACAAGTTTGGTTCCAAGCACTCACATCAGGTAGCTCATAATTGCCTGGAAATCCAGCTCCAGGGGCTCTGACACCTCAGCTTCCTCAAGCATGCGCATACCATACACAGACACATACAAACAATTTAAAATAATAAATCTTTTCTAAAAGTATGCGTGAATGTAGCTCAACAGTACAAGTTAACAACTATAGGATACAAGTCATTATCTCCTGCAATCCAGTAATTCTCATATAGATTACAGCAGTTGTATACATGCCCCTTCCTAGATAAAACCAAAATACCAAAGGTTACCCAGGGATTTACCATAAGCTAGGACCAGAATTCAGGGAGATAGAAAAGAACCACTGATTAAGCTGCTGTGCTATTAAACAGTTGGATGACCTGAGACAATTCCATCAACTTGTGAGCCCAATTTTGTTATCTGTAGAGATTTGGGGAAGAGTTTGTCAGATTGTCTCTAGTGCGCCTGGCTTACCTCAAACCCAACTGTCTTTGACTTCCTCAGGCTCAACCTGTGGTCTACAAAGCTGTGGTCTTATTCTACCACAATCTTTGTTTTCAGCCTCCTCACTACTCTTCGCCAATCTGCTTTGTTCCCGTGACACTTTATAAGTGCTATAAAGGTCCCTCCTAGTTACTGAAAGGCTGTACTGTGGGAATATAAAGGCCTCAGCTTTTACTTGACCAGTTCAATGACAACCCTCAAATACACATTTCTGTTCCAGATACCTCTTTTGAGCTTCATCAATAAATATCCAACTTCCCAATAGATTCCTCCCAGACACCTACTGGCTCTGTGATTTCACATGTCTCAGACCAGCCTCATCACTTCCTATTCTCAGGTAGTGCTCCTGCATTCCCTCAGATGATGAAACATCCATTTAACTAATCTAGAAAGCCAGAAATCTTGGGTCCCATCCTGAGTTTCTTTCTCTTCCCCATTTCCATGGTCCCAATGTCAAATCTAATCATCTTGATTAAAGCTGTCCTGTGATCTCTGCTGTGCAACAGTCCTGGTCAGGCTCCCATTAGCATCATACACCGTTTAACTCCTCCACGCCGATTTCCTCCCGTGAGACTCGTGGGACTGACCTACACACAACTCAAAATTTGACCATGGCAACTCTCCTGGGAAAAGCATGAAGTACAGTCCCTTCTGTGTGTCATTCAAAGCCTGTAGAACACTTTGGTCTGACTCCCCACTACTCTCAACCTACAAATCACAGTTACCAGCACTGTGCAGCTCTGTCTTACCTTGATGTCTATGCCTATGCTGTCCTCTCTACCTGGAATGCTTTCTCTCCCTGACATCTGTCCAATTCCTAATTAGCCCTTCAGCCAACAGATATTTCCTCTTACAGGCAGTATTCTCCAAGCCCCACCTCTCCTGTGGGCTCATGCTTCCTGCCTATATCACAGCCCTTACCTAACTAACTACATATTATATGTTCAGTATGTTTGTCTCCTCCTCTAGCCTGAACTCCTGGGGATAGACACGGTCTTAGTCATCTTTAGTTCTCTGTCAATTAACACAATCCTAAATCCTCAATAATGCTTGTTGAGTGAATGAATGCTATACTAGACCTGCTAAGTCTCTGCTGGCTGGTAACTTGTCCCTCTCTCAGACAGGGAAGATGACACATTAGCTGTCTTCAGTTCACTGCCCAAGAGTCCCTTGCAGAAACCGAGGGAAATCTTCCCTAGCCTAGCCACAGAAAAGGCAGGAGTAAACTCTGTGCCTCTAAGTATCAGAAGCAGCAGCAACACCAGTGCTATTATGGCATCATCCTGACATCTCCCTGAGCATCTGGAGCAACAAGTACTGATAGCTTCTTTACAACTCTTAAAAGGAGTCACTGAGAAGCCAAATGCCACTTGACACTTCACTGGTTATCCCTCAAGTCCCAAGGTTATGGTCACAAGTTTTAACAAGAACATTCTGGGAAAAAGACAGATAAATGCTTTGGGAGTTTACCAGAACCTGTTGCCCTACAAATGTACAAGAGATTCTTAATTCCTTAGTCACCCACCATGCTAATAATAAATAAACAAGCCAAAGGAAGCAATTAAGAACTGCTATTGGATTATTATCTGGAATTCATACTAGATGCATCTGAATATAATCTGCACATATGAGCACTTCACAAGGGAATAAGATTTACCAAGTTCCCAAGTGCCCAGCCCGCCAAAGGCCTGAGGATAATGAGAGCCTGTGTGAGGCTCATACTGCTGAGTGGCAAGTCAAAACAAAACAGCCACAACCATAAACAAGAAGTCTGCCAAAGTACAAGACCCAAGCAAAGTCAAAGATGTTCTTTCTTAGTTGGATATCTCTGGTCCATCCACTCTAGAGTATCATCTGGGCTTCCCCAAGGCTTGCACTGAGGGAAGAGAGTGTATAATCTCCACCCCACAAAATGAATCTACCTAACAGTGGCTCTATCAACTAGAGTGCAATACAGTCCCAGAGCACAATTCTCAGCCCTAGCAGACCTGTGATGGCTATCCTGGCTTTGATAAAAGCCCCCAATTCTGCTCTTAAAGTCAGGACCTGCCAGGTTATCCCTGAGACTCTCTAAGACCTAGGGACAAGTCAGGGTTAGTCTAGTCTAACATCATTAAACAGGAAAGCAAAGTAACAAATATATGGTGAGTGGTTTGGTTTTGCAACTTAAAGGTGCAGAAAACCAGTCTCTGTCCATGAATAATAACTCGTATTTCTTTCTTTTTTTTTTTGGTCTTTTTGAGACAGGGTCACCCTGTAGCCCCAGCTGGCCTAGAACGCACTATGTAGACCAGGCTGGCCTTGAACTCACAGAGATCTTCCTGTCTCTGCCTCCCGAGTGCTGGGATTAAAGGCATGTGCCACCATGCCCAGCTAATTCATATTTCTTGAATATTCTCATTTGACTTCCTAATACAAGGACCCTGATTCAAAAGGTTAGAGTATTTCTTTCGGGGTTAGAGATGTGAGTTAGTTGGTAGAGTGCTTGCTTAGCATGGAGGAGACCCTGGATTTCATTCCAAGTCAACACATAAACTGGGCTTGGTGGAGCATACTTGCAATCCCAGTACTCAGAGGCTGAGGTGCAGGAGGATTAGAAGTTCAAGGTCTTCCTTCAATACATAGGGAGTTCGAGGTCAGCCCAATAACATGAAATCCTGTTTCAAAGGAGGGGTGGAGGGGCTGGAGAGATGGCTTGGTAGTTAAGAGCACCGGCTGCTTTTGCAGAGGACCTGAGTTCAATTCCCAGCACTCATATGGTAGCTAACAACCATCCATAACTTAAATTCCAGGAGAATCCAACACCCTCTTCTGACTCCTCGGGCACTGCATGGCACGGGTTCACTTACACACATGCAGGCAATACACTTATACACATAAAATAAAAATAATAAATAAAATATTTTTTAAAAGATTTGCCGGGCGTGGTGGCACACCTTTAATCCCAGCACTCTGGAGGCAGAGGCGGGCGGATCTCTGTGAGTTCAAGGCCAGCCTGGTCTACATAGTGAGTTCCAGGAGAGCTGGGACTGCAAGGAGACCTTGTCTCAAAAAGACCCAAAAAAAAAAGGAGGTTAAAATTTAATATTTATCAAGCGCCCTACTATGCCAGATACTACCCTGGATCTTTTACATATGTCATTTAATCCCACAAAAATCCCAGTATTATCCTTATTATACAGATAAAGAAATTGAGGTTCAAGGAAGTTGAGAATTGATCCAAGATCACAGAGCTAATAGCATAGAATTCAAACTCAAATCCAGAGCCCCTCAGCTCTGGCAGAAGGGCACCAGACACAGGCAGGAGCAAACCCTACACACTGTGCAGCTGTTTCCCAGGCCCAGCTTCAAACTCCTCTGCCCAAAACAGTGACTGCAGGAAATCTTGAGAGAATCAGACTTGAGAAGGCCTGAAAAGACAAGCATCTACTTACAGCTAATCAGCACCCTGCCAGCCCTGCAGACAGTCTTGACATTTGGAACCAGGAAGAAGCAACCAGAGGCTCTGACTGGGGCCTAACTGGGACTAGGAACCAGCCAGGGCCAGAGGAGCACAGTCTCTGCTGCCCACCCAAGCTGATTGCACCACCACAGGGAGCCTCTTCCTCAAAGACACTTTCAGGTCTGGGTTCTAAGTTTACAGAAGGGGCCCTTTTACTTTTTTACCTTTTTTATATCTCAACCCCAGAAATTACCCCACCATCTACTTTAAAATATCACCTCCATTTCTCTCTATCCCCCAACTTACCTCCTTTTTCTATGTGGCACAGAACAAACATTTTATATACTTGCACATTTATTTATTGTTCTCTCCAACAAGGTAAAAGCTGAGGCCAGTATCTTTGTCTGTCTTGTTCACTGGGATAACCCTAATGTTTGCTAATATACAGAAAAACACTCAGTAATTACTGAATGAACAAACGAATGACTGATCTTGTAATCAAACATATGAAACAAGACTGAACAATGCCTACTTCTCAGGAAGCCCTATCAAACCTGCTGTTGGACCTCAACGTCCCTTCCAAATACCTTCACCTAAAGTCCCCCACATCTCACCACCAGGCATAAGCCCTCACTGGGCCCCACAGCAGGTATTAAAGCAGAACCTGGAGCTTTGCCTAGGGAGAATACCCGCTTTTTCTCCAGTAAGTACAGCCCAGGATCTCTGCAAATTAAAAGCTCCCTCTTCACTGAAGCTACTGAGCTTTAGTTATAGGTCGCACTTTTTATTTTTGTAACCGGCCAACCCACCAAATTATAGGCTCAGGCTATGGATAGGCACGCCAAACATTGGGGTCAGCCTAGCTGAGACATTGCCCTTTCTAACCGGAAGGTAGGTACAGGGAGTGAGGATACCAGTCAAACCTGAAAGGATAAAGGATGCCATCAGCCTGTTGGAAGAGCCTAGAGAGGAACCTAGCCCCCAAGCAGGCTGCTGCCCAGAGGCAGAGAGATTCTAGGACTGTCGCCAGCCACAGTGAACTCAACACTATGAAACTGAGTAGGGCATGACCATGACTGATTTTCAAACTACACTTGATTTTCAAGTCTCTTACTAAGGCTGGTAAGATCCCATACGGTCTAGGACCTGCTCTCTTGAGGATCCTGTAGAGAGGTCTGAGAAGGCATCATCAATCGATCTGGCTTTTCAGTTCCCTGAATGTGTAGTTTTTTTCCCCCTCTCCCTAAGTTTCACTATTCCAAGAAGGCCCTTTCTCAGACCTTAGTATATGGCTATGATGATTGAGAGCAGAGTTAAATCCTTTAAGACCAGGGCAAAGAAACCACCAACTCCATTAAAACACACAAATCAAGAGCTGAGGGTCAACTATAGTAGTGATAGTACAGACAGACAGAAGGTGCGAAGAGCAACCCAGAGTGACTCCAGCTAATGTGAATAGCTAGGAAAGGGTACTATCCAACTCCACCTCCTGAAGTACAGCATACGCACAGTACAATAGGTAGAAAGTAACACAGTCACTACAGCTATTGAAAATACACCATGAACAAAGCATTTTGTGTTATTTGTGAATATGTGCTTATGTGTGTGCATATGTACACATGCATGCCCAAGCAGGTACACATGCATAAGTGTGAACATCAGTGTGGAAGGCAGAATTCGATGTTGGGTCTTTCTCAATTGTTTTTGAGATGGTGCTCTTGCTGAAGCTAGAGCTCAATGATTCTGCTAAATTGGCTGGTTAGCAAGCCCCAGAGATCCTTCTCTCTCCATCTCCCCAGCAATGAGACTATTAGCACATGATACTGTGCCCAGCTTTTTACATGGGTACTGGGAATAAAAGTCAGATCCTCATGCTTGTGGGGCGAGCACTTTACCAAGTGAGCCATCTTCCCAACTCCAAGGCATTATTTAGTACTATTTAGCATAAGATACTGTTTTATTCCAAAGGAAGCCAAGACAGATTTAGGAAGGAAAAAAAGAAAAAAGAAAAAAAGCTCAAGCCTGGCATGGTGGTGCACACCTTTGATCCCAGCACTCAGGAGGCAGAGACAGGTAGATCTCTGAGTTTGAGGCCAGCTTGGTCTACATAGCGAGCTCCAGGCCAGCTGGGGCTACAGGGAGACTCTGTTTCCAAAAGACCAAAAAAAAAAAAAAAAAAAAAAAAGGTTTCTATAAATGGAAGCTTCTACAGTTCAAGGGTAACATATGGGACTATTTTCAACCCAGTTTTACGTAAATGAGTCTGCTTCTCTAACCTCTGAGGATTAAACATTCATTTCTCATGTATTTCAATCATCCAACTTTTAATGAGCAAACTCATGAATGGCCAGGGACCACTTACCAACCTAATCTCTATTCCCCGAAGAAAGTGTGGGCAGCAAGGCCTCACAGCCTTTTCTAACCTCAGTAAATCTTCATACAGAACTCTCTGTGGACTGATGGTCCACCCTGATCCAAGCTCTCTTCTTTGTAATAGGCTCCTCTATTCCAGCAGGCAGACTTCCTGGCTGTTCTTCATAACAGCTGGTTCATTCTTCCTCTTTAAATCCCTCCATCCTACTCTCCTCTGGAAGAGCCTTTTTCCTCTTAACCTACCCTAGTCACTTTTAAGATCATACTCAAAGAAGTACCTGGTTCCCGATCCTATACCAGGCTGATCTTTCCCACCTCTCTGTGTCTCATCACCTCAATAGCTCCGTTTGAGCTATTATATTTATTTTTTCTTTTGAGACAGGGTCTTGTGTAGCCCAGGTTGGCCTGAAACTTACTACGTAACCACAAATGACCCTGAACTTCTGATCCTCCTGCCCTGATCTCCCAAGTACTGAGATTACAGGTGTGCATCACTATATTTGATTTACTTATGCACTACTGGGGATCAGGCCAGAGCCACATGCATACCAGGTGAATACTCTACCAACTGAGCTACATTCCCAGGCCCTCAAGAACACACTTTGTTTTACAGAAACATGACTGGGCAAGGCAAATAGTGTTCTGTTATGGGTAAAATAACTTTGAAACATGGAAACCTCACAGACAACGTGAGCATACATACTTGGTTTAATTTTCCAGCTTAAAATACAGCTCTCAAGTCAGGTGTGGTGGTGCACACCTTTAATCCCAGCACTCAGGAGGCAGAAGCAGGTGGCTCTCTTGCGATTGAGGCCAGCCTGGTCTACAGAGTGAATTCCAGGCCAACTGGGGCTACAGGGAGACCCTGTCTCAAATATATATACAGTTCTCAGTACTTATTTTGTGTCTCCAATTATGGTGATATCATCTTCCACATCTTTGGTATAAGTACTTAGTAAAGTGCTGTGAACTTTGACAGGAACCTAAGACACAAATCAAGAAAGGAAGAAACATGGGGCTGGAGAGATGGCTCAGCAGTTAAGAGCACAAATTGCTCTTGACAGAGGACTCGGGTTCAGTTCTCAGCACCCACATGGTGGCTAACAATTGTAACTCCAGTTCCTGGGGATCTGACCCCCTCTTCTGACCTCTGTAGGCATACAACACAGGTGCACATTCATACATGCAGGCAATACACTCATATACATAAAATAAAAATATATTTAAGAAAAAGAAAGAACTTAAAATGCAGTCTCTGGACAGAAGAGCATCTGTCTGCTGTGAAAACAAGTGCCCAAGTCTGCACAGGCCAAGGAGTGGGCTAGCTACGGATCCCACAGGGGCCCTTTCCTTCTCATGTTCATTTTTTGGCTCAGTACAGAGTAGGAGAAACTTTTTTTTATTATTAAAAGTTGAGTTTCTCAGGCCGGGCGTGGTGGCGCATGCCTTTAATCCCAGCACTTGGAAGGGAGAGGCAGGCAGATCTCTGTGAGTTCAAGGCCAGCCTGGTCTACATAGTGAGTTCCAGGACAGCTGGGGCTACAGGGAGACCCTGTCTCAAAAAGGCCAAAAAAAAAAAAAACAAACTTGAGGTTCTGTCTCCAACACCATTTTTATTCTTCCTTTTCCCTTAAGAGAATATACAAGAACATAATGCTTAAAATAAAAAAACAAAAGTTCTATCTACTCTAATGCTCATAAAATCCTATTCAGCTCCCAACCTACTTACCCCCTCCAGAGATCAGAGGCAAGGCTTCTTCCAGGCCTTTTTCTCTACACATCTTCATATAAGCATGTGGTTTATTAACCCACATTATAGTCTTTTAACTGCCTTTTCAGATTATTATTTTTGTACATACACACACTCATATCTAGGAGATTCCCATTAACTACAGACATTTATTAAGCATCTACCCTATACCAGGTATTTGGTTGTACAGTGATAAGTAAACATAATGTCCCCACCTTCATTGAGCCAGCAGTCTGGGGAGAAAGATAATTAAACAAGCAATCAAATGACTAATTTCAAAATGGAAAACACAAAGCAATGAACACGATTCTAACAGGATGGAAAATAATAAGCAGGGTAGACTTTTGAGAGGTAGGTGAAATTTAAAAGCTGAGGCCTGAAGTTATAAACTAGAATGAATCATTTGAAGATTCAGGCATGCCTAGAACCCTAGGACTTGAGGCAGAGGCAGGAAAATAACCCATCAGTTTGAAGACAGCCTGGTAGTTCTAGGTCAGGCAGGGCTACATGGCAAGACCCTGTCTCAAAACAACAAACCAACAAAAGCCTTCCTAAACATCTGCCTTAAATTACCATTAATTACCACAGATATTATCAGTCTTTGGAATTGTGTCCAGAGAATTAGTACAGAAAATATTTCTTTCAAATTTTCATTTCCTTGATTTCTAATGGGGTTAAAATTTTGTTCTTTTCTACAACTTTATGTATATAACTCATAAGTACATTCTCTGTAAAAAAAAAAAAAAAAAAAACAGATACTTGAGCAGGAGAGATGGCTCAGTGGTTAAGAGAACTGGCTGCTCTTGTAGAAGACCTGAGGTTCCCAGCACCCCACATGGTGCTCACAAACTTCCATGACTCCAGTTACAGGGGATCCAATGCCTTCTGGCCTCCATGGGCACTGCATGCTAGTGGTGCACTTACATACACACAGGCCAAACACTCATACATCTAAAACAAAAATAATATCTTTTTAAGTAGACACAAAGTTCCACTGTTCCTACCATCAAGGTCTCTTGCTGAATCCCAGTGGTAACCAACTGTTATCTATTTATTTACTTTTGTTGTTGTTGTTTCGGGGGAAGGTATATTGATATTTTGAAACAGGGTCTTCCTATGCAGCCCCGATTGCCCTAGAACTCATGATCCTTGTGTCTCAGCCACCTGAGTGCTGGGGTTATAAGGATATGCCACCATATCCAGCTTGGTTTTGTTTTTTGGATTTTTTTAAAGACAGGGTCTGACTCTGTAGCCCAGGCTAGCCTTGAAGCCACAGGCTTCCCTCCTGCACCAGCCTACCAGGTGCTGGGATTGTCACCATGCCTGACATTTTATTTGCAGTTTCACAAAAATTTTTCTATATATTTGAAATTTTAAAGAAAATTTAAAAATTAAGCTATTTTTCTAGTAATCCTTTTAGCATCAACAAAAAATTCAACCAAAAATGTTTTGTGTAAGGCCTCCCTAAGTGACATTTAAATGGAGATCTTCCCTGGTCAAGCCCTCTGAACCTTAGTTCCAACACCTGCAAAACAGAAGTAAAATAAGTGCCTTACAGAGTTGTCAAGTTAAATAAAATCAAACATGTAACACCACGTGTCCTATATCCAACAAATATTAACAACTTCTACAAGTTAAATCCAGGCATCTAGTGGGCACTAGAGACAGTCATTTCTAAAAGGAGAAGGGGGACCCCACTCAGGAAAAAAAAAGTCAGTGTTGTCTTGAAATTAAAAAAAAAACAAAAAACAAAATAACTAATGTCGAGCATGGTGGCAATGCTTTTAGCCCCAGCACTCAGGAGGCAGAGGCAGGCAGATCTCTGTGAGTTTGAGGCCAGCCTGGTCTACATAGCGAGTTCCAGGCCAGCTGGGGCTACAGGGAGACCCTGTCTCAAAAAGACCCAAAAAAAAAAAAAAAAAAAAAAAAGTCCCCCAAAAATCTGAAATTTTCTTCAAAAAATATCTTAGGAGTATTTTTAAATGTTTTAAGCAGTCAAGAAAGGTATAAGTCATTCTGTTGTTGCTGTTTTAAGGTAGATGACAGGAAGACTTACGCATAGAAATAACAGCTAAAGCCATGGATCTTTCCAGTCCTCTCAGGCACACATACTCTATGAAGCTAACTCTGCCTACATACTTTGGGAGAACCCTGCTTACAGGAGAGAGTTGCTGCTCCTTGCAAGTATTACCTCCCAACATAGGATATAACTTAAACTTTGTACCCTACTCCAAGAGAGGCCACTGGTTCCCCAGGACTTGTCAAAACCTGTCCACTTATTCCTACCTAGATATTCACAGAGAATGAGGGCTAGAAACCTGGCTCAAAGGGGTAGACCCTACCACAAAAGATCCTTAAAGTTAGTGTGTTAATGTCGAGGGGTCTAAATATCACCTCTGAATGGGACCAGCCAATCTCCAACCATCTCTTTGTTCTCACAATCAACAGAAGCCTCATCTTATCTGCATTGATTAACTAGGGTTCCTTCCTATAACACTCAGATCACTGCTGGAATCATGAAGCTCTTTCGGGAGTCTCTTCACCTAACCCTTTCCTCTCCTCCAGACTTAAAGCCAGGATTTCCCTGACAGAGCCAAAAAATAGGACTAAAAGTCCCTCAAAATACTGCATGTGTGCACATGTGCATAAGAGGAAGGCCACAGGTTTGAGGTTTTCAAAGGAATCTCTTATCTAAAAAAATATGAAACACTATCAAAATTTCTTACAAATTCAATTAGCCATCTTGCCATATGCTTGAACTTGGGAGCTAGAAACAGAAGAATCAAGGGCAGCTTGACATATCTGTAACGCTGTCTTAACTCCTGACTCCACCCTACCCCCACAATTTCTTGCAAACACATTCCCAACTTACAAAAACTTCTACATGCTGGTTTAATGAACTAACTAGGAGATAGGTATAGTGTGTATACTCCAAACTTCTTCAACAAGTTTTAGTGTAGAGTACACAGCATGGGAATCAGGTACTAACCCTATCAATGGGGGTAATAAAAAGAGGTCTACCACTTTCCTGAGCTGTACATTCATAAACTTTAGCTCTATCTTCACTTTATTTCTTTTTGTTTTTGAGACGTCTCCTTTTGTAGTCCAGGCTGGCCTCCCAAGCATTAGGACTGCAGGAATATGTGATACTATATATAAACATCAGCGCTGTCAGATATTTAACATTCCTGGCCTAGCAGGTACAGCACTGCAGTGTGAGAACCTAAATATACTCACTTGCTCCCCAAAACTCATACATGAGACAACACATCCCTCAGTTTGAAACCCACTGTAACTTACGGGAAGTTGTGTATGTATCAGTGGGTTATACATAGATATACAATATCTTATTTGTAGAACCTTTAGAGAGTGAATCATTTTCATTATGTTCTTAATTTTTTAAAGATTTTTTTAAATTTTTATGTGTATGAGTGTATTGCCTACATGTGTGTAAATGCATGTGTGTAAATGTGTCGTGCAATGCCCATGGAAGTCAGAAGAAGGTGTCAGATCCCCTGGAACCGGAGTTATGGATGGTTGTTAGCTGCCATGTGGGTGCTGGAAATCAAACCTGGGTCCTCTGCAAGAGCAGTGAGTGCTCTTATGCTGAACCATCTCTCCAGTCACACTATGTTCTCTCCTTGAAAGTATGCTTAGAACCCTGTGGAGTAAGAATTAGCCTCATCCGGCCGAGCGTGGGTGGCGCACGCCTTTAATCCTAGCACTTGAGAGGCATAGGTAGGCGGATCTTTGTGAGTTCAAGGCCAGCCTGGTCTACATAGTGAGTTCCAGGACAGCTGGGGCTACAGGGAGACCCTGTCTCAAAAAGACCAAAAAAAAAAAAAAAAAAAAAAGAATTAGCTTCATCCATGTCGTAAAGAACATAAGTGACTCAGAACAGTGGGCAAAGTCACTTGCTGCCAAGCCTGGCAACCTGAGTTTGATCCCTGGAACCCATATGGTGGAAGCAGAGAATCAACTTCTGCAAGCTTTCCTCTGACCTCCAGACAAACGTCATGGCATTCACATGTACACACACATACATGAACACAAAATAAAAATGTAATTTTAAAATGTTAATTTTTTTTTTTTTTTTTTTGGTCTTTTTGAGACAGTTCCCCAGCTGTCCTGAAACTGACTATGTAGACCAAACTGGCCTTGAACTCACAGAGATCCACCTGCCACTGCCTCCCAAGTGCTGGGACTATAGGTGTGCGCCACCACACTCGGCTAAAATGTTTTTAATTTTTTTAAGTTATAAGATTTGTCCATGGTCTTTCAGATAAAAACAGACTACAGAACTGGATCAGAACCTCAGTCTTCTCATTCTAAAACCAACAGCTTTTCTTTCAAACCAAGGCTGAGCCAGCAAATCTCAAACCAGCTACCCCCCCACACACAAAAAAAACTTTTAATAATCATGGGAAACTGGGACTATGTAGTGACTAGCTCTCCTGCTCCTTGTGAGGAAGCTGATAAAAACAGCCAAACTGCTCTGAACTTTTAGTTCTTAAAAGAGTAACTGTCTCTTAAAATACCCAAACCCCAGGCTCAAGACCAGATCTTACTTAGAAAGGAACTCAGTACCGGAGAAGCTGTGATATCACAGAGACAGAAGTGGTAAGAGAACTTGAAGAGAGAAGGGAAGGGGGAGGGGGGTAGAAAGAGGTAGACTGTGAAGACAGAAGTAGCCAAGGGTGTGGGAGGTAAAGATAACAGAGTTTCTCCAAGTCTGAAGTCAGTTGAACACCTCCCCACCTTTCTTGGGAGATGTACTCTCCCAGATGGAAGGAAAGCAAAGGTGAAGTCAGGGATTCCAACTGCCCAGTTCAGCTCCCTTCTGGAATTCTCCTCCCTCTTCCTCACAAATGGAAAACCTTCTAACCCTCTGCTCCATCTACTGCTATTCAAAGAGGGAGTTCTGAGATATGGAGAGGAGCAAGAGGAGGGAGGCTATGTGACCACAGCACTTTCTCTTATCGTCAGAGAGAAAAGTCTTTGCCCTTTTCTAAAGTACTGTCAAGCTAGAATGAACTCATTTCCCTGGCACTGCTGTAGCTCCGTGCAAACCTGACAGTCCTCCCAAAATGGAGGCCACTAGTCCAACAGGCCAGGTGACAGGCAGGCAGTGCTGCGGTCCCAAGGACTCACCACAGTCCACTCTGGGCACATACCTTGGTTTTGACCACGGGACTGGGGCCCTGGATCTACCTAGACATCCTCGGGGGGAAGATCTGTAATCTCATTTCCTCTCCACCTTGGCCTCTCTTTTCACTTCACTGAAGATTAGTTATTTCCACTGAGACCAGTTCCTATTCTCACCAGCTGGAGCAGTTGTTTTCCCAGAGGCAGTTATGAAGCACTGATGTGACTGCCACCTGGACTGCCCAGCTGTAGAACACACAGATCCCACAAGTCCAGAGCTAAGGAATGTTTCATCCCAGATAAGGTAGCAGCAGAGCCTAAGACGTAGGAAGCAACTGTAAGAACTCCATAGGACTCATCCTTACACAAGTTATATTCTTTCATTTGTGAAAAATATGTTAAATTGTGGGAAACACACACATTACATAGACATATGGATACGTAATAAATCCCCAACAGAAACAAGGACAATAGATAGCCAATACACTTAAAATGAAACAGAGAAATGTGAAGTAAAACAAGATATTATTTTGTATTAATCAAATAGACAAATGTTTTATTTTGGTCTTTTTTGGGAAGACGGAGTCTCCCTGTAGCCCCAGCTGACCTAGAACTTACTATGTAGACCAGGCTGGCCTTGAATTCACAGAGACCTGCCTGCTTCCCAAGTGCACCACCACACCCAGCTAGACAAAGTTTTTTTGAGACAGGGTCTCCCTGTAGCCCCAGCTGTCCTGGAACTCACTATGTAGACGAGGCTGGCCTCGAACTCACAGAAATCCTCCTACCTCTGCCTCCCAAGTGCTGGAACTAAAGGCGTGCACCACCACGCCCAACCCTTAGACATAGGTTTTTAAAAAGCTAAACTAAAAAAAAAAAAAAAGCCGGGCATGGGGGCACACGCCTTTAGTTCCAGCACTTGGGAGGCAGAGGCAGGCGGATCTCTGTGAGTTCAAAGCCAGC
Organism: Nannospalax galili; assembly: GCF_000622305.1. Taxonomy (NCBI): domain Eukaryota; kingdom Metazoa; phylum Chordata; class Mammalia; order Rodentia; family Spalacidae; genus Nannospalax; species Nannospalax galili. The sequence continues at coordinate 82,447 of NW_008351701.1, forward strand.
CTGGTCTACATAGTAAGTTCTAGGTCAGCTGGGGCTACAGGGAGACCCTGTCTCAAAAAGACAAAAAAATAAAAAATAAAAAAATAAAAATAAAAAGCTAAACTAGGGCTGGAGGGATGGCTCAGCCGTTTAAGGCTCAGGCTAACAACCAAAAAGCTGAACTATACAGAAAGTTATTCCATTAAGGAAAGAAGGATGAGGGATTCAGGGAAGTAGTAAAGCACTTGCCTAGCATGAATGAGACCTTGGGTTAGATCCCAGCACTGTGGGAGAAGAGACAGGGAAAAAGAGGAAAGAGGAGGACGAGACAGAGGCAGAGGGGCACAGATACATCAACTTACTATCAATGAACAGAAAAGGTAATTGATACACTTTAATAGAAAGTATAGTGTTGGGCTGGCAATGGCTCAGTGGTTACGGTGCTTCCTATGAAGCCTGAGGACCTGACTTGCTCCTGGGAGCCCACATGGGTAGAAGGAGAGAGCCACCTCCTGAAAGTTGTTCTCTGATCTGCACACATACCATGGCACAAGCATGTCCAACACACACACACACACATACACACACACACACACACACAAAATAAATAATAAATAAATATTTTAAAAAATATATAGGAGCCGGGCAAGGTGTCACATGCCTTTAATCCCTTCACTCGGGAGGCAGAGGCAGGCAGATCTCTGTGAGTTCCAGGACAC
>NW_008351701.1:83316-87276 GCF_000622305.1 Nannospalax galili
TATATATGTATGTATGTATGTCATAGTAGCCTTTAAAAAGCATATACCCTTTGGCCCAGTAAGGCCACTACTAGCAATTTATCTAAAGTAATAATCAGAAACAGACACAAATGTTTATGCACAGGAAATTCATCACAATGCTATTTATAATAGAAAAAAGAGATAAAAGAAAAGTGAAAAATAACATAGCAATAAAATATTCTATTATGGCCAGGCGTGGTGGCGCACACCTTTAATCCCAGCACTCCAGAGACAGAGTCAGGCGGATCTCTGTGAGTTCAAAGCCAGCCTGGTCTACATAGTGAGTTCCAGGCCACCTGGGACTACAGGGAGACCCTGTCTGAAAAAAAAAAAATTCTATTATGGAGTACTACACAGCCATAAAGTCCTGATACGGAACAACATTTAAACAAATGAAAAAATGCTTAAAACTGTAAAGAAAAACTTAGTTTACAAGACTATCTGGAGTACTATTCTAATTGTTAAAATATATGTATGTCAAATTTTACTAGGGAAAAAAAACAAAAAATTTACTAGTAGATAATACAGATAATTTTCTTTATACCTTACAGTAATTTCCAAATGTACTAAATAATATTATATATATACACATACATATATATATATACACACACACACACACGTTTCATCATCAGGAGAGGAAAAGGCTATTCTCAACACTCTTCCCTCCCCTCAAGGGCACTCACTTTTTGGGGGGGTGGGGGGGCTTTTTTAGTTTTAAGATAGTCTCACTATGCAGTTGAGACAGGCCTTGAATCTCTTGAATTTACTAGGCTATTGCCTTAGCCTCCCTCAGGGGATTATAGACATGTTCTACCATGCCTAGCACATTACATTACTGGTGGGGTTTTTTTGTTTGTTTGGCTGGTTGGTTTTTTGAGACAGGGTCTCCTGTAGCCACAGCTGGCCTAGAACTCACTATGTAGACCAGGCTGGCCTTGAACTCACAGAGATCCGCCTGCCTCTGCCTCCTGAGCGCTAGGATTAAAGGTGTGTGCCACCACTTCCAGCTCACATTATTATTTTTAAAAGACAATTCAGAAATACACATTTATGATCTTAAAAATAATTTATGCCAGGCGTGGTGGCACATGCCTTTAAGCCCAGCACTCGGGAGGCAGAGGCAGGCGAATCTCTGTGAGTTCAAGGCCAGCCTGCTCTATATAGTGAGTTCCAGGACAGCTGGGACTACAGGGAGACCCTGTCTCAAAAAGACCCCCCCAAAATAATAATAATAATTTATAGGTCTGGTGAGAGATGGCTCAGCCAATAAAAAGATCTTACCAAGCAAGCCTGGCGACCTGAGTTCAATTACCAGAACCCATGGTGGAAGGAGAGAACTCCTAAAATTGACCTCTGGTCTCACACTTGACCAGTGGAACATAAAGCATGCACTCACATACATGCTAATAATAATAAACAGAAATTTGGGGGGGGGATGGAGAGATGGCTCAGTGGTTAAGAACACTATGGTTGCAGAGGACCCAAGGTTCAGTTTCCAGGTTTACATAGTGGCTAACAACTATCAACAACTCCAGTTCTGGGGAATCCAACACCCTCTTCTCACGTCCACTGGCCTTGCACACACGTGGTATCCTTACATATATGCAAGCAAAACACTGATACATATACAATAAAATATTTAATATTTTATTATTTTTATTTTATGTGTATGAGTGTATTGCCTGCATGCGAGTGCACCCGTGTCGTGCAATGCCATGGAGAACAGAAAAGGGCTTCGATTCCTCTGGAACTGGAGTTAAGGATGGTCTGTGGCCACCATATGGGTGCTGAGAATCAAACCCAGGTCCTCTGCAAGAGCAGTCAGTGCTCTTAACACCTGAGCCATCTGTCCAGCCCCACAATAAAATATTTTTAAAAAAAATACATACAATTTTGTTTTTGAGACAGAGTCTATCTCCTTGTAGCCCCAGCTGGCCTGGAACTTACTATGTAGACCAGGCTGGCCTTGAACTCAAGAGATCATCTGCCTCTGCCTCTGCCTCCTGAGTGCTGGGATCAAAGGCGTGCGCCACCACACCTGGCTAAATAAAATTTTAAAGCAAACAATTTATAGCCTGTAGTCTAGCAAGTTCAACTTTAAGTTTCTATCCTAAAGAAAACCATTAAGAATTGAAGACTTTGTAGAAGATGTTCACCACAGCATTGATTATAATAGTAAACAGAAGCAGACAACAGGGGTGTGGCTGAGTCAACAGTGGTACATTCACTTAATGGACCATTGTACAAACATGGTCATATGTTTATAATTACTAGCCCAAGAAATTAATGAAACAACAGAAACAAAAAAAAGGATAGGTAGCTATACATCAAATATCACAACACTGCACAATTGTGCTCAGAGAAAACAAAATGAAAAGTAACAAGGAATGGGGGGCAGACAGGAGGGCTGAAGGTCAAGGGAAGGGGAGTGAGGCCTAGGGTCTTCTCTGTGAGGTGGCTCTTCTGACCAGCTGCTCTCAGGAACTTTCTCTCCCTCTCAAATCTGACTCCAGCCTGAACTAATTCACCACAAGCCCAAGGACTAGTGGGCATAATTCCACCATGATGATTTGGAACCTGATATTTAGTCCAAGCTTTCCCCAGCCCCCTTCTATGTCAAAGGAGGCCCCTTCAATGAGTCTCAGGCAACAGCACCAGGCCAGTTTAGCTGTGACACTTAAAGAAAGCCCAAATCGTCCATCATCCAGAGAAATGTGAGAAGAGGAGCTGCAGCAGCAACAGCCCTGCCACACAACCCCACCCTCATGCCTGAGAACTTTTCCTGTGGGATCCACAGGGCTTTTGGCACCAGACATTTTAGAATCAGTTTTGAGTCTTTAGTAAGTCAACAAGGAGAAAAATATGAGTGTAAACATGCCAGAGGCAGACTGCTATCCTTTCCAATCCCTCAGAATCTTCTGCCTCCTGCCTTCCTTCTCTACCTAAGGCAAGTCCAGAGCTGGTCAGAATACTATTTTCTAGGCAAATGAACCTGAGGTGCAATCTATCAAGTTGGGACCAACACATGCTTCTGTCAGACTGGAGACTAGCTCATATTCCTGTACTAACAAAGTGGAATTCCCATAGCTGATCAGAACTCCAATTTCTCAGTCTAACAGAATGGAAATTGCTGACGGACCAGGGAAGCAAGCAAGAATCCCAACTTCAGCACGTGTTTCATATCAGGGCACATACCTAGAAAAGGAACAGTCAGGGATTTCAGCTGCCATTAGGAAGAAGGGAAATCAGTATGCACACTGTACACATCCATCTGCAGCTCACCAATAGGGAAACCCTGGTTTAAGGCACTGGCCTGGGTTAGAACTCTTGATCAATGTCCTGAACAAATCACCTCCTGACCTCAGGCCTCAAGTACTCCTACCCTGGGTGACAAGCTGTGGGTCAGATCATGTGTCTTTACCAGAAAACCACAAGTCTGTGGTCTTGACTCAGAATTGAACCAACTTCCCCAGCCAGGGTGTTTTTCAGGGGGGTTTCCATAAACACAGTGGGGTTTGGGAAGCCCTCCATCTGACAAAAGCAGGCATATCCTGAGACAAGGTATACAGCATGGGATAGCTGTCTTCATCAGACTTCTGAACCTAATACCCCTTTGGGGGAATACGAGGACACTGCTGAGAGATAAACTTCAAAGTTACTATTTACTGAGCATATAGTAGATGCCAGACTCTGCCAGACATCTCTAAGACAGACTCCTTGATTTTCACATATACTATGCTTCTGATTGTTCAAGAAATAAAACTAAGGGCTGGGGAGACGACTTAGTAGGTAACTGCCTTCATCGGATTTCATTAAATCTACACAACAGCCAGGTGTGGTGGCACACGCCTGTAGTCCCAGCACTTGGGAGGCAGAGGCAGTCGGATCTCTGTCAGTTCGAGGCCAACTTGGTCTACATAGTGAATTCCAGGTCAG
>NW_008351701.1:87307-92932 GCF_000622305.1 Nannospalax galili
AAAAAAAATCCACAACAATCTCATATGGTAAGTGCTATTATTACCCCCATTATAAGAGGAAAGTGGAGCTCAAAGGGATTAAGTAGTGATTTATTTAATGTCAAATACTCCTAACCAGAGATGTAAAGGAAACTATATTTTGCCAACTTGGACTTTAAAGTCCATATGCTTAACCAAGATACCAGTATATCACCCTAAACCCACTAAATAGCCTTTTCATAATCCCAGCCACCAATTACAATGAACCTCACAAACTTGGACAGGGGAGAAGATAAGGAAGGGAACAGCTTGTCTGTTTCACAACATTAAGGGGAAAAAGTAGTCTATACTAAGCATCTACTGGGTGCTGAGTACCTTACATACACACATCTAGTTCTCATAAGCCCACCAGGACATAATTCAGTAGCCCCATCTCACAAGTAATGAGGTTAAGACATCTCTAAGACAGACTCCTTGATTTTCACATATACTATGCTTCTGATTGTTCAAGAAATAAAACTAAGGGCTGGGGAGACAACTTAGTAGGTAACTGCCTTCATCGGATTTTAGTAGAACCTGAGTTCAGATCCTCAGCACTTGGTGGTGATGCATGCCTGCAATTCCAATGCTGGGAGACAGAAACAAGATCCTGTGGGTCTTCTTGGCCAGCTTGTGTAGTCAATCAGTGAGCTCCAGGTTCAGTGAGAAAACTTGTCTCAAAGAACAAGGAGGAGAGTGATAGAGGAAGACTCCTCATGTTGACCTCTGTCCTTCATATGCACACACCACACACACACACACACACACACACACACACACACAGAGAAAAACAACTGAAGCTGGGCCTAAGTCAACATCTGTAAGAGTTCCCAGAGAAGAATTCAAATACCAAAGAAAGCATGATTTTTCTGTGTTAGAAAACTGAGGTTAAATCCTCTGTCCTGAGACAGCTAACTAGCTGTGGCCTGACTCTGTATGCTCAGGCATACAGAAACAAGACCAAAATAAAAGCCAGAAGGAAACAAATCAAAACTTAATACACAGGAAGGACTGCAAGTGAGTGGTCTGCCCCCCCACTTGACCTACGGTCTTTGGGTGCTCTGGTTAGTAACCACAATACCAAGTGCACTTAGTGAATATTAAGCCATCAATATGCAAGTTATACAAACTGGCCAACCAAGTTCCAATGAGGGCATGATGGGCCCTCATTCTGAGTCCTCACAAAAGCCTGGCAGTCCCTATCTCAGACACCTCTGAACTTCTAGAGCCAACCACTACCGGCTTGCTAGGGGTTCTCATGTCCCCCAGTTAAGTGTAGACTCCTTCCTACTCTTTTCTCCAACAGTTGAGTTTTTGTTTTCAAGGGCACTAAGTCCCAGTCAGTCTCTGAGATGGCCACAGCACATTAGTAATCACTGACTCACCCCATCCCTCTGAGGTTGGGGGAATGCAGAGGGCCACAGGATGTGTGGCCCAGATCCCTTTGGTCCTTTGCAGAGCTGGCAGGCAGAGCGGTGCCAGTAACACGACTTCCCCTTGGAACGTCCTGGACCCTGAGTCGGAGCGGTGCCAGTGGGCTGATGTCAAGCTCTCCAAAATGGCAGAGGCCAGGATCTCTAGACAGCTCCACCGCTGCCAACAGATCTAATCTCCTTCTTTCAAGGCAGATGAAATCCAATAAGGGCTGCTAAGTCTACAACTTATCCCTCCTCACTGGCACAGTCAGCCCTTCAGGCTATACCAGCAACACACCCAGAATTATTATTGCCTCTTAGAAAGTTCTTTGGGGAATTGAAAGTTATTTCAAGTTTTCAAAGATTTATCTGTCAGTAAATGTTGAGTTTCTTTCTCAAAAACTGTTTAGTTTCAACATATGGCCCAACTTCATCCCAGTGATACCTGCTACTAGCCTTTCTATTCACAGAGCCACTCACAAAAATGGAGAGCCAAATCCCACACCAAAGGAGAGCCCAAAGCAAGCTCTAAAAAATCCATCTTTATAGACCATCCTTTTTGAAACCCACGGAAAGACTACAAAGAAGCACAAGCAAAGAACACAAACCAGCCACTAGGGCTTAACATGAAAAGAAGAAAAAAGAAGGCGGGATGTTTTGTGTATTGTTTCAGTTTGGAAAAAATACTCTAGTGAAATGGCTTAGCCACATGCTCAGCCTAGACAAATCCACTCTAACTTAGCAGGATGCCTGCAGGCGGGTCTGAAATAAATAAGTAGAATGGCATCACTCTTTATTCTCCCTGCCAGCCCCCTCTCAGTTCCCCCCTCTTCCCCGAAACATCTGGTCTGGTCTCCATGTTAAACAACGGAAGAAAATCTATAAAGATTGGGGCTGAGGAACCAACAGCCCCAGCTTCCGAAACTGCCCCGCCAGCGAGGTCCCGGGAATAGAATTCTGGGACCCGACCGCGAGACGGAGGGGAGGTGGGAGACGTGATCCGGCCCGCAGGAGAGGGCGGGGAGCCCGGGGACCCCCTCCTCCTCCGAGGAGCCCGGCGGTTGTGGCGTCGTCCCCGAGCCCCCGACAGAGCTGTCCCCGGCCGCCAGCGGCTGTCTGACGTTCCGGGGAAAGCGCTCGAGGCCCGAAGGGGTGGGCGGGACCAGACCGGGCACCGAGTCCCACCCGGGGCGTCGGGAGCCGGGACGGCATGAGGGAAGGAGCGGGGCTCAGTCCTCACCAGCACCAGGGCGAATCGCTCCTCCAGCTCACAGGGCTCGGGCATCGGCATCTTGCCCGGCGGCAGCAGCAGCGGCATGGGGGGCGGCTCGCCGGGGCCCCCCTCGGCGCTCTCCAGGTTGCCCATCGCGGCGGGGCCCCCTCGGGGGCCTCAGCCCTCCACCTCCACGCCTGGGGCCCTCAGGCTGGGCCGCTCGGACCTGGCTCCTGCCTCAGAGCCGGCTCCGGTCCCGATTCCTCGGCCCCTCTGGGGGCGCCCGGACCCCGCGGGCGACGGTGAGCAGACAGCCCCGCTGCGGCGTCTGGATAGCGGCGGCCGGCACCGGATCGCCACCGCAGCCTCGCGGCTCCCACAGCGCCGCCCCTGCGCCGCCCCTCCCCACCTTCCGCGCTTTTTCCCTCCCCCGACAACTTCGCTTCCTCCCACCCACTCCCCGCCGCGACTCCGACTTCCCCGCGAGCTAGCGCCGACTGCTGCTGACTGGCCGCGCGCCTCATTCATGCAAGGCCCCACCTCCCGCCCACCCGCTCCTCAGAGGCCCGCCCTGCCCCGCCTCGCCTAATTGATAGTCGCGCTGGCCAATCACGGTGCCTCCCGCCCTCAGCGGCCTCGCGCCTAGCTCTGAGCGCACCCTAGCGGCCCCGGTGGGCATCCAATCACCCCGCTCGCTGGAGGCTGTGGGGCGCAAATGTATTAGGGTAGAGACACAGCATCTGTTACAGAGTGATTGTGCTGGCTGACGCCTATAATCCCAGCCCAGCATTCCCGAGGCTGAGGCGGGAGGATTGCCATTTAAGACCAGCCTGGGCTAAGTAGCGGGTATCAAGCCAGCCATGGCTACAAAGCAAGAGCCTTTCTCAGAAAAAAAATATATATATATTTTTTTATTTTTTAAAATTATTTTTTTAATAACCACATAATTAGAAGAATCATTTCATTACAACAGCATTGACATATTCAATAACAGTTTCCAGAACTAAGATGCATCTCTTTCAAAATTGGCTGTAAATTTTAAGTTTACAGTTGAATTATTACAGTTATAGAATATTGTGCTCAGTATAAACCCTATAAGACATGAAATTAAATGAGTTTTTAACCTTTAAAAAGATCTCCATTTCATTTTAAAATATACTGTTTCTTACAGACTCATTGTTTTTGCTAATAACACCGAGATGTTGGCACATGCATCTCTAATCTGTATGACTAGTAATCTGATTATTACTAGTCATAATCAGTTGCACTGGGATCCTTGGCACCTGTGTATGTCTATAAAGTCATCGGGTAGATGTCAATAGTAATGGTTATCACCTCTACTAATTAACATGACGTAACTTTTTATGCTTCCTCCTCAAATATAATTCATTTTTTAAAAATGTGTTGATTTCTTTGTGTCTGTGTATATCACACAGAACATCCCAAACCTTATTCAACTGTACACCCACTTCCCATATGGCACCCTCCCATAGCCTCCCTGCACTAGAGCCCTTATACTCTGTCATCCCTGCTACTGTCCGCTGTGTTGTCGGCACCCCCAGCCGTTCCCCACTACTTGTCCATCTGGTGAATCTAGTCAGCCTATCTAGAGGGCTTTGTTTTAGGAAGGTCAGCTGTTCCTCATCTAACAGCAATCAGTTATCAAACTTTAGATAAGATTGGGGTCTGCTGTTCATTTTCCCAGTTCTGTGCTGGGTTACTATCTGGGAGTCCCTTGGGCCACCCTGGCCAACAACTCAAAAGAAGGTATCTCCTGTCTGGCATTGCTGATTGTTATTCAGCCTTTAGCTATACATATGGACTCTTAAAAAATTATATTGGCCCCTTTAATCTTTGTAATCTTTGGTTATACTTCCCTTTTGGGTGTTTAAGGACATACAATTGGACCAGATGAACTGATTTGTTTTTACTCTTGAGGTCGTTAGAGGATTTGTTCTTCAGGGGTCCCATGGGGTTGGGAGGAGCCCCTGGCTCCTTTCTTTTACCAGCTCCATCCATGTGAGGATAAGTCAAAGGTCCTGCTCGACCATTGTTGGCTCCTCTTGGAAGCATGGAGGAAATGATTCCTCTGTGTTGAACCTCCTCTTTGTAGTCTGGACACTGGTTCAAGTCCATCTCGTGGGGCCCTCGGCCTCCTTGATCAAGAGGACAGGTGACCCACCACAATTACAGGTTTTTGTTTTTTGGGGGGTTTTTTTGGTCTTTTTGAGACAGGGTCTCCCTGTAGCCCCAGCTGTCCTGGAACTCACTATGTAGACCAAGCTGGCCTTGAACTGGGGTCTCCTCGGCTTCCTTGATCAAGAGGCCAGATGACCCACCACCATTACAGGACATTTTGCGCGATGCTCATAGTCCCTGGGAACTAATCGACCCAGGAGGGCAAGGAGCAAAAAGTGTCCTTTGATTCCCTCTGACCCAATTAGTATAGATTTCAAGGTATGTCTGTTAAACATCCAAGAAGGTTAGTTCCACCATTCTGGCATTTTTAATTACTGTGTGTCTTGCAGATAAATCTTGGGTAAAGACCAATTGTTCTCAGATAAACCTTAACTAGACATATATTTCTTGATCTACTATGTATAATTTGTCAGTAGTTTGTAGGAGTAATATGGTTCCCTCTGGTTTTCAAAACTAGCTAGGCATTATTTATCTCTCGCATTGTCTCACCCCGCCACCATAATTTTCATCATGGTTTTCCCCCCGTTTCCCCCCTTTCTCCCTTAATAATACCCTTCTCTTATGGTCCTACCTCTCTTGACATCCTTCTTTCCCTTTATCCCCTAGGTTCCTTGTACACCCTTTCCTCTGCCCTCCCTTAAACTAACCCTATTTTTATCCATATCTCCCTTATTAAGGCCTGTTTCCTACTGTTCTTCTCTTTCAGGTTCTTTTTTTCCTTTACCTCCCTGGTTCTTTTCCATTATCCTGGTTTCTGTAATTATGTCTGGATACATACTC
>NW_008351701.1:93842-115869 GCF_000622305.1 Nannospalax galili
CTCCTCAGGTCTGGATCCCTCCAGGAAATATGTTGTCCTCAGGAATTTGGGGCTTGGACTGGCCTGGGAGCAGGGCCCAGAAAAGATGCTGGTCTGGGGCAGCTGATGGCCATGCCACCCAGAGATGCAAAGAGAGATGGGGGTGGGAAGAGGCTCCCAAGGGCTCCTGGGGACCAGGAGAGAGGCCAGGGGTTGTGCAGGCCCAGGGTAGCAGAGGGAGATGAGGGCCAGACCAGGCCCAGAGGGCTCCTGGGGACCTCGAGAAGGAACTGGGTTTGTCTGGATGCAAGGGATCAGGAAGCAGTGGTGGTTCTGGGCCTAGAAGTCACACAGCATCTGTTATAGAGTGATTGTGCTGGCTCATGCCTATAATCCCAGCCCAGCATTCCAGAGGCTGAGGCAAGAGAATTGCCATTTAAGACCAGCCTGGGCTATGTAGCAAGTATCAAGCCAGCCACGGCTACAAAGCAAGATCCTGTCTCAGAAAAAAAAAAAAATATTTTAAGTGAATGTATGGGCTCTACGACCCTGTCTCAGAAAAAAAAATTTTAAGTGAACGTACAGGCTCTATGACCCTAGGGAGGACAGGGAATTCAGTGTGAATCAAGTCCCAGAGCCTGTATGCCATCCACCAGCCCTAGGCTTGGCATTAGATGACATAGGATTCCATTCAAAAAGAATAATCATAAGGGAGATGTAGTTGACGCAGGAGTGAGGAAGAGCTCTTGAAGAAAGGATGGAGACAGGTGAAAGGCATTTAGCAGAAGACCTTATCAAGGTCAGAAGTTCAGAGGCTGGAGAGATGGCTCAGTGATTAAGAGCACTAGCTGCTCTTGCACAGGACACAGGTTTGATTCCCAGCACCCACATGGTAGCAACTGACCATCCCTAACTCCAGTTCCAGGGGAGCTGACAACCTCTTCCAGCCTCTGTGAGGCATTGCACGACACGGGTGCCCTTACATACATGCAGGCAAAACACACACACATGAAATAAAAACAGTAAATTTAAAAAAAAAAAATTGGTCTTTTTGAGATAGGGTCTCCCTGTAGCCCCAGCTGGCCTGAAATTCACTATGTAAACCAGGCTGGCCTTGAACTAACAGAGATCTGCCTGCCTCTACCTCCCTAGGGCTGGGATTAAAGGTGTATGCCACCACACCTGACATAAAATGTTTTTCAAAAGATTCTAAAGTTCCTTTGGCTGCTGTGAAAATGGAGAGAAAGGACAACAGTGCTCTGGTTCGTTGGCTGGTGGGTCACCACTGATAATGTGGACATCTGTCATTTCCATTAGTCTTCTTCTGGAGATAGTACCCCATCTTCTTTTAGGGAACCACTAGTTCTTATTTGCAATCAAAGTGGGGCTGGAGTTTGCCCCTATTCAAAGAGGCCTCATGACCCAAGCCTGCCCAATTTTAGAGATTGCCAATTGACTTAAGCCCAGCAGACTGTAAGACTAATTTCCAAGTCTTTTAAGGGAAGGCTTTCTCATTTGGGCTGCTGTATTGTTAGAATGTAAACCTGTAGCTGATCTTGCTCACCTTACCATTACTCACCACTCCTCAAACCTGCTGGAGAATGAAACCAATGCAGAGGGGAAAGAAAACCCCAAAAGATCAAGAAAATTCTAATGACATTGCTGAAAACCTGGAGCTAACGTTCCCCAAAGGTGCCACCCAGATGTTTCATTCATTCATTCAACAAATATTGGTTGAATAGCATATTGTATGTCAGATGCCACTCTGGGCATTGAAGATACGTCTGTGAACAAAAGGGGCACATTTGCCCTCTTGCCATTTGCATTCTGTCTAGGAGAGGTAGATAACCTAAATAAAATGTGTATTAATGATCAGAGTTAGTAAAGATAAAAACTGGAGTTGTCTTTATGAAGTTCAACACTATGTACAATGAATATGCACCAATAAAAATTTAAAAACCTAGCCGGGCGTGGTGGCGCACGCCTGTAGTCCCAGCACTTGGGAGGCAGAGGCAGGTGGATTTCTGTGAGTTCAAGGTCAGCCTGGTCTACATAGTGAGTTCCAGGACAACTGGGGCTACAGGGAGACCCTGCTTCAAAAAGACCAAAAAAAAAAATTTAAAAACCTATCTAGTTTAAAAAAAACCCAGAAACCTACTACTATAGAAGCTTCCTAAAATATATGCATATACCTTATAAAAAGAGATTAAAAGGAGTTACCATATAACAAAGGGACATTGTCTCTACCATACACCATAGGCTAACAAAATAAAAACCCAGTGCCAGGAATGGACTCCCTGTCTTGAAACTCTAACCCTCAAACAACACTGGCCATTGCCCCTGTCCTTGGCACAGTAAGTCCCTATTGCTGAAGACATTACTTACATGAGCTATAGAACAGATAAGGAGAAACCAAGCTGGTGCTGTTTTCAAAGCCTCATATTTTCTGGCTGGCACTGGAAGGTGCTATGCATGCTACCTGAAGAGAAAATTAATCATCAACCTCACCCAACTGTGACTCTTACGAGCTACAACAACAACTGACCTAGCAAGATATTCCCACTGGTGCAATAGTGGCATGAATACTATGGGAGTAGCCAACCACTTTCTAATTGGTTTTAAGGTCACCTTCATAGGATGGAGCCCATACCTGACACTGATATTAGATCTAGGAACTTAAGGCTAAATGAGTCACAGGACATAGGGGACAGCCGAATACTAGTTTTCTGCTAAATAGATATAGTATTAAACTGACTCCTAATGACTTTGGGTTATACCCATAGATTAATGCATCTCTCAGCTGTCAGCAGAGAAAGAGAAGCACCCTTATACAGCAGATAGTGATTAACACAGGAACTCACAACTGACCAATGTGCAGAGAATAGGAGACAGAGTGCTTACCCCTGAATAGGACATCTATATCAAACTTCTACCCAAGGCTCAGGGGTCACTGTGGAAGAGAGGACAGAAAGACTGTAAGAACCAGAGGTGGTGGATGACCACAAGGAAATAGTTTTCCAGAGAGCCAGTCAATTACTCATATGAACCCACAGCAATGGTGACAGCATGCACCAAGACCCATGTAAGCTCAAAGCAGACAAAATCTCGGCATAGATGTGGGGAAGTAGGTAAGAAACCCCAAGCCTACTTGAGGAAGTATTGAAAACTGATGGCTGCTGGGAAAGGGAGCCTCAATTTCTTTCAAGGGTGAGCCTCTTCATAGGTTCACCAGACTCCAGTAGATGGATAGACATGAAAGGATAGTTGGGGGCACAAATTAGACACTATAGACCTTAATATATATAATAGAGTACATTAATTTGGGAGGGGGTAAAAATGGGAGATGCAGATAGGGGATCTAAATTATAATCAAAACATATTGTATGAAAACCGTAAAAATTCCACTAAAACAGGTGTACTGGCTCACATCTGTAATCCAGCACATGGGAGACTGAGGCAGGAGAATCACTGTGGGTTCAAGGACAGTCTGAACTAAAATGTGAGACCCTGTGTCCCAAAACAAAAACAAACAAACAAAAACAGGGAAAGGGGAGTCTCACAATCTGAGTTTCATCCCCAGATCAAAGGAGAAAACTGATTCCTGAAAGTTGTCCTCTGCACCATACAACACACACCTACACTCACATACATATATCATACACAATCATACATACATACTTCTTTTTAAAAGTAAGGCGAAGGGTTAGGAAGATGGTTCAGCACTTTAGAGCATTGACTGCTGGCACAGAGGACCAGGTTCAATTCCTGGCACCCACATAGCAACTAACAACCCTCTATAACTCCAGTTCCAATGCCTTCTTCTGGCCTCTATGGGCATTGCACCAACTTGGTACACATATGTATGCAGGCAAAACACTGATACACATAAAAAATAATTTTTTAAAAGACTAAAAAGAGTGGAGGCTAGAGAGATGGCTCAGAGATTAAGAGCACTGGCTGCTCTTACAGAGGACACAGGTTCAATTCCCACCCACATGGTGGCTAACAACTGTCCATAGCTCCAGTTCCAGAGAATCTAATGCTCTTTTCTGACCTCTGTGGGCATTGCATAACATAGGTACATTTACACACATGCAGGCAATACACCCACACACAAAATAGAAAATAATAAAATATTGAAAAACAAAACAGAAAAAGCAACCTAAAACTAAAATGGGTGATGGCTGGGCATGGTGGCACATGCCTTTAGTCCCAGCACTTGGGAGGCAGAGGCAGGCAGATCTCTGTGAGTTCAAGGCCAGCTTGGTCTATATAGCATGTTCCAGGCCAGCTGGGGCTACAGGGAGACCATGTCTTAAAAAAGACAACAAAACAAAAAGCAAACAAACAAACAAAAACCCCAAAAAACAAAAACTAAAAAGGATGGAAAAAAAAACCCTGAAATCCAGATGTAACCCCAGCACTAGACAGGCTAAGAAGGGGGTCATCTTAGTGTGTACCATAGCTGTGCTGTAAGGGACTAATCCCTAATAAGCAAAGAGGGTCACTAATGAATAATAGTAGCACACTTCCTGTTGCTTCTTGGTCTGAGACAAGGCCTGGGGGCTCCTCCTCTAACCAACAGAGTCCTCTTTCTACCAATTCAGATAAGACCAAGGGAGGACCTGGACACTTTCTCATTTAAAGCCATAAACCTATCAGCCTTCTCTTCTTTGTTCAAGTTGTCCAATCCAAAATTAGGGGAGGGAAACCACAGAAACCTTTAAAAACTCAGACCCTCCCGGGGAAGTTTTGGATTTTTGGTTTCCAAATCCCTTCTCCACTTGTGGAGAGATTTTTCTCTCTGGGTGAAAGTGTGTAGAATCTTCATCTTTCAGTAAGTTTGTGTGCCTGTTGCTCTCTGCTAATCTGAGATTTTTCTTGTCTTTTAATTCTTTAATTGGCTGGGGAAATGAATCCAGTCTTAACCACTAGACCAATAACAGACTGCAACACAACACTAGGTCAAGGATACAAAACAAGACCCTGTCTCAAAAAAAAAAAAAAATGGCTAAGAAATGCCCGGTGAGAGTACTTGGGCAAAGATCTGAAAGTCATGTGGGTATCTGAGGAAGAGTTATCCAGACTGAGAGAACAGCCATCACATGCTGTGACAGAGAAACAATGAAGATGCTGAAGTACAATGAGCAAGGCAAAAAATAGTGAAAGATGAGGCCAGAAAAGCAACCAGAGCCATATGTAGGCCACCTCAGGCTACTGTGAGAACTTCGGGGTTTCTCCAAGGGCAAACTCTGGTTCTTGCATTGAAAACAAACTGAATAGAGATATGGGAAGGAAGATCAGTTAGGAGGCTAGGACAATCTTGTTGACAGATGATAGTGTTTTAGGCCAAGATGGTAGGTAGGTATGAGGTGGAGAGAAATGGTCAGATTCTTGATAGATTTGAAAGTAGAAACAGGGGCTGGAGAGATGGATCAATGGTTAAGAGCACTGGCTGCTCTTGCAGAGGACCTGGTTTGATTCCTAGCACTCACAGGGTAGCTACAACTGCCCAAAACTCCAGTCCCAGGGAATCTGACACCCTCTTCTGCCTCTGCAGGCATTGCATGACAGGGATACACTTACACGCATGCAGACAAAACAGTCATACACATAAATTTTAAATAAATAAGTGAATAAAAATTGAAAGTAGAACTGTGGAACTTGCCAGCTTAAATGAAGATGACCTGAGTAGCCACCCTGAGCAACTGGGAAGGTCAGATTTTCATCAGTTGAAGGAGGATTATGAGAGGAGTATGTTTGGTTAAGTTGGGAGAGAAGATGAGGAATTAGTTTTGATCATGTGAGTTTAATTTGCTTATTGACTAAGTAGAGCTATCCACTAGTCAGTTGGTTATATATGAGTCTGGAGATCCAGGTTGACAATAATAATTTTTTTTCTTTTTGAGACAGGGTCTCCCTGTGGCCTCAGCTATCCTAGAACTCACTATGTAGACCAGGCTGGCCTTGAACTCACAGAGATCCGCCTTCCTCTGCCTCCTGAGTGTTGGGATTAAAGGTGTGAGCCACCACACCGGGCCTGGCAATAATAATTTGTAAATCATCAGCATATAAATGCTATTAAAACTGCTAAATTCACCTTTTTCTAAATCAATCTGCATTATATTTTTGCTTTTTGTAACCAAAAAAGTGTCTTTTCAGACCACTGAAACCCTTGCCTGTGAGGGCTCTCATCAGCTGGACAAATAAACCAACTCACATCTTATCCTATCCTTTCCTTCTCCTCTGCCCCAGACATACACTTTCCCAGTTCCTTTGACAGACACTCCCAGAGCAGAGGTGTTATGACAAACTGTAGACTCTTACTAGACAAAAATTGAGAATTCAAAAGGGGAAGTATTCCATCACTAATTTATCATGGATTCTCAAGTAACATCTAGCAGAAAGAGACTCTTGATGGACATTTAACAGCAGTGCCTTCATTCTTGTGTGGACTCTTAGTTACCAGCATTTATTTTTGTTTTTGGTTGCTTACACTTAACCACGTCTTAAATACCCTGGGGATCTTCTGGGGTTCATTACTGCTTTCACTGTAAACTCCCTGCTAACCTATATTCAATACCCCCCTGTATTAAAGAATCTGTATAATAATCCCCAAATCTTAATGCCCCTTTAATCTACCTTTTCTTTCTCGCCCATCTCCAATGATTCAAATGAATTCTTTTCTTCAGCTGGAAATGTCATTTGTATCAAATAGTAATGAAGATCCAGCGATGAAAAGGTGTATTTCTGCCAGGTACTCAAAGTCTAGAAGAAGCTCTCAAACTAATGTGTGATGAGTGTGCAATAGAAATGTATACTAGTGCTACTGAGAAAACAGACAAAGCTGAACTGGAGCGATGACTGGGTGGTTAAGAGCACGGACTGCTCTACCCAAGTTTCAGCAACCACATCAGGTAGCTCATAGCTGCTTATAACTCCTGCTCCTGGGGGATGTGATGCCTCTGGCTTCCAAGGGCATTTGTATTCACATGCACATACCCATGCATAGACATACACATATATAAAGAATTAGAAAACCAGAGACAAAGCTCTGGAGGAAGGCTTTGGAGAAAAGATGGCAGTTGGGATAGGCTGGAGAGTGAATATATATGAGCCAGGTGGGAAAGTGAGAAGACTGTGGAGAAGGTTAGGAAAGAAATGGGGACCAAGGAGGGAAATGGAATTATGGGATGGGGGGATGAAGAGCTATGAGAGGTGTGGGATGTTGAGCAATAGTAAGAAATTTAATTAGGCTAAAGTACAGAGTATATAGTAAGAGGACAAGAGTTAAAAGCTAGAGAGGCAGGTTGGACCAAGTCAAGGGAGATCTTGTAGCCAGCTGAAGAATTTACATTCTTTTTGTAGATAGTCCTGTGTCCAAGTTAGGGTGCTTGTTTGAGGCAAAGTCTCCCTATGTGAGCCAGGCTATCCTTCAACTTATGATGCTCCCAAGATTACAGGTGTTTGCCACCACCCCCAGCTCCTAGTTTTTTTGAAGCAGGGTCTCCCTGTGGCCCCAGCTATCCTGGAACTCACTATGTAGACCAGGCTGGCCTTGAACTCTTGAACTCAGAGATCCGCCTGCCTCTGCCTCCCAAGTGCTAGGACTACAAGGTGTGCACCACCACGCCCGGCCCTAGATAGTTTTTAAGGACATTCTTTGGGAAGATTTCTGAAGAAGCATTCAGAGCCCAGAAAAGTGTACAGAAATGATATGGAGAAGAGCTGAACCAAGTCAGAGCAGGGGGGTAAACAGGAATACAGGCAAGAGTCATACCTGAATCAACTAGACTTAGTTATCTATCAGATAAATAATAGTAAGAAACATTTTATAGTGTTTTAATTTTTATTTGGTGGGGGGTTGAAACAAGGTCTTCCTGTAGCCCCAGCTGGCCTGAACTCTCTAGACAGACCAGGCTGGCCTCGATCTCACAGAGATCTGCCTGCCTCTACCTCCAAAGTGCTAGGATTAAAGGTGTAAATCTCCATATCTGGATTGAGAAATATACTTTAAACTGGAAAATTAAGCCAAGTATGTGTGTGCTCAGGTTGTCTGTGAGGTTTCCATGTCTCCATCCTAAGTGCTGGCATTAAAGGCATGTACTAATATGCCTGGATAATTTTTTTAAAATTTTTATGTATTATTGTGCATGTGGTGGGAGTACATGTGTGCCACAACACACTTGTAGAGATCAGAGTCAGTTCTCTCCATCCAGCTTTCCAGCTTTCCATGGGTTCTGGAGATCAAACTCAGGTCACCAGGCTTGTGTGGCAAGCACTTCTATCCACTCAGTCATCTCACCAGCTCATGTGTTATGTAATTTTTAAAAACACATGTATTTGGGGCTACAGAGATGGCTCAATGGTTAAGAGCACTTCCTGTTCTTGCAGAGGACCCAAATTCAGTTCCTGACACCCACGTTGGGAAGCTCACAGTCACTTAACTTCAGCTCAAATGCCCTCTTGTGGCCTGCACAGGCACTCACACTTGTGGCAGACACACACACACACACACACACACACACACACACACACACACAAATAAATGAATAAATAATAAAATAAAAAATTATAAGCTTACTTCTCCACCTCTCCCTTAGGCTTTTAGGTGCCCAGTAGGAATCCTACCTGCTTCCTGGAGGGAGGTGGATGCATAGTGTTCTGAAAACCTGGATTACTGCTTTGTAAAATAGTCAAATTTGAATGGACAATTTGAGGTACTTTGTGCAAAATACTTAGCCGGGCGTGGTGGCACACACCTTTAGTCCCCAGCACTCAGGAGGCAGAGCCAGGCAGATCTCTGTGAGTTCAAGGACACCCTGGTCTACATAGTGAGTTCCAGGACAGCTGGGGCTACAGAGAGACCCTATCTCAAAAAAGACCAAAAAAAATTAAATGTTTAAATTATGTGTTTGTGTATGTGCATGCCGTTTGCATGCCATTTGGAGGAGTCAGTTCTCTCCTTCCACCATGTAGGTTCTGGGTATTGAATTCAGGTCATCAGGCTTAGCAGCAAGCACTTTACCCACTCAGCCATCTTGCCAGCCCATGTTTTATAATTTTGAATATTGTCTGCCATTGTCTGATTTGTTACAACATGACAGGGAGATATGATCTTAATTGTATAGGTGAATAAACAGATTAAAATGACATCTATTGAGTAAGTGGTTACCCTGGCACTGAACCTAAACTTTGGTTTCAAATTTTCCTATCATTCTGGTTCTCTCCTGAGGGAGCGAATCATGAAGATTGAAGCGCTGAGGCCAGTTTAAGGATGCCTTACTCTCAGTCTCTTAGGAAGGCCAGAATCTCTTTAAGCGAAGTTCCTGCTTCTATCTCCACCCACACTACTGTCTCCCATTGCCGTTCACCACCCTCACCGTGTATCCAGAAACCTCCCTCAGGTATCTAGAAACACTCTCCTCTTCCCATTTCTTCCTTGGGAAAGGTAAGGTGAAATGTAAACCCAGATGTTTCCATTTCTTTCTTAGCCAAGCTTGGTGGTACATGCCTGTAATCCCAGCACTCCGAAGGCAGAGGCAGGAAGACTGCCACAAGTTTAAGGCCAGCCAAGTCTACATAATAAGTTCCAGGCCAGCAAGGGCTTCATATTGAGTGGGGAGCATCCTTAATAATATGCCCTTCTGCAGATAGAATGTCCTTTTTCTTTGCTCAATTGTTCTTATGCATTAAAAAACAAATTTAAAGGCTACCTCTTTCATGACTTCTCTACCACATATGACTAGGGAAATCCCCATGAGCACATAGTATCCTAACATGTCTCTTTCATCATACCATGAAATCATCGCGCTGTTGTGTAAGCTGCAAGGGCAGGAAGGTATTCTTTTGTCTAGCTATAGTACCCACTTAATGTCTGTTATGTACTTTTGGAACACATGAGTAACTTCTACATTTTACCTTCATCCCACATGATATGAGACCTTTTGTTCATTGTTATTCCTCCCAGATACATCACAGTTGTTTGTATCACTCAAGGATCATACGGGAAATAGAATTCTGAGTGTTTTAAGGACACACATACATATACACATTGTAAGTACTTTAAAAATCCTTCAGAAAGTCTAGAGTAGCTCAGAATATGGTAGAGGTGCTCTGCCAGAGAAACCACTACTGGTACAGTCAGAAACTGTGGGAGTCTCCGTTGATGACTGAGCTTAAGAATACAGAACTGCAGCTGCAGTTCAGGGATCTGGCAGCTGTATCAGGACACTGCCATGCTGCACTCTAATGCAACCAGCTCTCAATATTTGCCAAGCTAGAGTGTCACAGGCTTGCTCTTAGAGAAATATGTTACATCACTACAACCTTGCTTGGGGAATAGTTGAGTAGCAGAAGGATGGCCTTTGTCGCACTTCTGTACTCTGAATCTGACCCAAGTACATATAACTCACTGCAAGTTATTCTGAGAAATATTCTTAGCTGTCCAGCCTCTGAAGCATAAGAAAGTACACTAGGTGATGGTAATGAATGTTGAATGCTAACTACCTGTGCTAGATAGCTTTAGCTGTCAACTTGACACACCTGGGTAGAGGGAGCTTCAATTAGGGAATTGGGCTGGTCTATGGTCATGTCTGTGGGGTATTTTCTTGATTTTTGAGTGATGTGGGAGGGCCCAATCCACTGTGGGTGGTACCACCCCTGGGCAGGTTGTTCTGTGTTGTATAAGAAAGCAGGCTGAGCAGGGGCTAGGGGAGCAAGCCAGTAAGCAGTGATCCTCCATGGCCTGTGCGCCAGCTCCTCCCTCCAGGTTCCTGCCCTGTGTTCCTACCTTGGGCTCCCTCAGTGAAGAACTGTAACCCAGAAGATGTAAGATAAAATAAACCTTTCCTCCCCAAGTTGGTATCCTCAGAG
This sequence comes from Nannospalax galili, assembly GCF_000622305.1. Classification (NCBI taxonomy): domain Eukaryota; kingdom Metazoa; phylum Chordata; class Mammalia; order Rodentia; family Spalacidae; genus Nannospalax; species Nannospalax galili. The sequence continues at coordinate 104,697 of NW_008351701.1, forward strand.
TCTTTTGTCACAGCAGTGGAGAAACAAACTAGAACACTACCCATATCTACTGCACAGTTTGTGTGCTAGTCCACCCTTGTCTTATCTGAAATTGGATCTTTTCCTCTGCTGTGACACCCCTTTGCCCAGTGTTCACCATGGCTGCTTTAGTCTCTGCTGCGGACCTGTAGTCTGCTCAGTGTATCCTTTTCTATTAGGTTTGGCAAAATATCTATGATTCCAATAGTGCAATATATAAAAGAACAATATATTTGTATTCATCATAATTAAAAACTAACATAGCACTTGGGAGGCAGAGATAGGCACATCTTTGTGAGTTCAAAGCCAGCCTGGTCTACACAGCAAGTTCAGGACTACAAAGTGAGACCCTGTCTAAACAAACAAACAAAAAGCCTTCAATTTTTTTCTGGGAATTGAGCCCAGCGGCCTTACATATACTAAATATAGGATCTATTATGGTTCAACACCAGCCCCTAAACTAATGTTTTTCTTTTTTTAATGTGTATGAATGTTTTGCCTGCATTTAAGTGCACCAAGCCTGCAATACCTTCAAGGGCCAGAGGAGGGCATCTGATGCCCTGGAACTAGAGTTAAGGACAGGTGTTAGCTCCCATGTGGGTGCTGGGAACTGAAACTGGTCCTCAGGAAGATTAGTAGTACTCTTAACTCCTGAGCCATCTCTCCAGCCCCTCCTTTAATTTAAAAAAAAAATTTTTTTTTTTTTGGTCTTTTTGAGACAGGGTCTCCCTGTAGGCCCAGCTGTCCTGGAACTCACTATGTAGACCAGGCTGGCCTTGAACTCACAGAGATCCACCTGCCTCTGCCTCCCGAGTGCTGAGACTAAAGGCGTGCGCCACCACGCCCAGCTTAAATTAATTTTTTTTAATGTGTACGAATGTTTTGCATGTGATGCCCACTGAGGCCAGAAAAGGACATTGGATTCATTAGAACTGGAGTTATGGACAATTGTTAGCTGCCACGTGAGTGCTGTGAACCAAACTTGCATCCTCTGCAAGAGCAGCCAGTATGCTTAACCATTGAACTTTCTCCCCAGTCCCCTAATTTTTTTTTTTTAAACTCTTTATTTTTGAGACAAGTTCTCACTCTACAGCTCAGGCTGGCCTTAAACCCATATGGATTCTCCTGCCTCAGCCTCCCAAGTGGCATGAGCGCCCAGAAAAGCTAAAGCTCTTTAGTTGTTGTTGTTGTTTCTCAGACAGGTCTCACTCCAGTCGAGCTGGCTGAGAACTCACTCTGTAGCCTAGGTGAATCTTGAATTTATGATGTTCTTCCTACCTCAGTCTCCTGAACGCTGGAATTACAGGTGTGAGCCACCATGTGTGGATTATGAATGACATTTAAAAGGTACTGTTAAGAGGACTAAAAACGGGGCTGGAGAGATGGCTCAGTGTTTAAGAACACTGGTTGTTCTTGCAGAAGACTCGGGTTTGAATCCCAGCACCCACATGCAGCTAACAACTGTCCGTAATTCCAGTTCCAGAGGATCTGACAGCCTCTTCTGACCTCTGATGGCATTGCACGACACGGTGCACTTACCTACATGCAAGCAATACACATATAAAATAAAAATAAATAAAATTTTTTAAAAAAGAGGACTAAGCTGGGTGTGGTGGTGCATGCCTTTAATCCCAGCACTTGGGAGGCAGAGGCAGGCAGATCTTTGTGAGTTCAAGGCCAGCCTGGTCTACATAGTGAGTTCCAGGACAGCTGGGACTATAGAGAGACCCTGTCACACACAAAAAAAAGGACTAAAAACAAGCCACAAGGGAGGATTAGGATGTTGCCTAGCATGCACAAGGCCCTAGGTTCAATCCCTAGTACCTCCTAGAAGAGCAGCTGCAAACACACACACATATGAAAAAATGTTCCATGCAGATGACAAATAAGACATGTAACATCAGTAGTCATTGGAAGATCAAGTTTGAACTGGCTACAGGAGACAGGATAGGGAGCAAGGCTCACACAATGCTTACTGCCTGTTCTACCTGCCCAACAGGACAGAGGCAGACCAGAGAAAGCAGATGAGGAGGTCAGCAGTGTGGTTGGGACTTGAAAATAGTGATGAAAGGCCCAGTGTGATGGCATACATCTTTAATCCCAGCACCTAGGAGGAGAGGCAGGCTGATCTCTGTAAGTTCAAGTTCAAGGCCAGCCTGGTCTACATAGTGAGTTCCAGGACAGCTGGGGCCTCAGTCTCACAGAATCTGCTTGTTTCTGCCTCCAGAGTGCTGGGATTAAAGGCTTGTGCCACTACACCCAGCAGAAAAAAAAAAAATTTTTTTTAAAAAGAGGTTTGGGGTTGGGGCTGGAGAGATGGCTCAGCGGTTAAGAACACTGGTTGTTCTTGTAGAAGACCCAGGTTTGAATCCCAGCACCCACATGGCAGCTAACAACTGTCCTAACTCCGGTTCCAGGGGATCCGCAGCCTCTTCTGTCCTCCGCGGGCATTGCACAACACGGATGCACTTACCTACATGCTGGCAATACACGCATACACATAAAATAATAAATAAAAAATATTAAAAAATAAAAATAAATAAAATATATTTTTTTTAAAAAGAGGTTTGGGGTCTCCATATGTTGCCCAGGCTGATCTTCCCACTTTAAGCTCCTGAGTAGCTGGAACTACAGGCGCATAGCACCATGCCTGACTTAAAAAGAAGATTAAAACAACCTATAATCACAAGGGCTGTAATTCTGCTAATAGGTCACACATAAGGGTCACAAATTACAACTATGAAGAAGATACAAAGCATAAGACTTTCCAAAGGCCTTTAATTTTTGCACCCTGCAATTCACATCCATGCTCTCTGAAATGATTGAAAATCCAGCAGGATTTTCCTCCAAATTCATTTCTGTGGGAGAAGCTCACCCAGCTTTCTTCTCTCCTTCTGCTGTCTTCTCCTCCTAACTTTCCACCCCGATTGCCCCAAGTTTAGGGCGGCCAGTCATTCTGTTTGCCTGTCCAGTTCTAGCAGTGGACTTTGGCGCTCACGAGTCCCACATCCTGGGTCAACCCCCCAGCCCAGGCAAATAATGGTTGGTTACATGTGAATCTACATGTAGCTCCTAACTTTAGTCTGGATGTCTGCATACTAAGAATTTCCAGAGAAGGCTGGGTGATAGCCATTTCCTGGACACTTCTACAAAGCACGTTTCCTTGGACCATTTTCTGAGCATGAGTTTATGATTACTAAAAACCAAGTGCCAGGCCAGGAAAGTTACCTTGAGATTAGCAGATGGAATAGGAACCTAAAAATAGATATGGAAAAACTAAGGGAATAAGATAAAGCACACTCTTAAGAATCATGTGGGCTTTAAATTTTTTATTGCATTTATTTATTGTGTATGTATTATTTATATGTATATTTATGTGTGTGTTTAGTGTGTTTATTTAGTATGTGTGTATATGTGCCCACATGTGCCATGGCAATGTATGGCGGTCAAAGGACAACCTGCAGGAGTCAGTTCTTTCCTTCCATCATATGGGTTCCAGGCATTGGACTCAAGTCATCAGGCTTGGGGCAAGCTTCCTTACACACTGAACCATTTCTGTTGGCCCACTGTGTGGGTTTAAATCTCATAAGATTATAAAAGATAACCAATAAAATGAAAGATGTATGAAAATCTTATATTGAAAATTATTTCTTTGGAAACTAATTTAAATGTTTTGAATTATGAAACAAAATAAAATTGTAAGGGGGCTGGAGATACAGCTCAGCAGTTAAGAGCACTGCCTGCTCTTGCAGAGGACCTAGGTTCGATTCCCAGCATCCAAATGGTGGCTAACAATTGTCAGTTAACTCCAGTTCCAGGGGAATCCAAAGCCCTCTTCTGACCTCTGCAGGCATTGCATGACACAGGTGCACTTACACACATGATGCAATACACTCATATACATAAAACCCAAAAATAATAAAATATTTAAAAAATAAAATTATAAAAGGACCTAAAATCCAGTGCTGATGTTAGCAAGAGTTGATTGCCTTAAATGACAATTTAAGATTATTTGTTCCTTCCCTTCTTATTTTCTCCCATCAAGCAGTTAGATATCTGTATACTTATTGCCTCAGGTGGGAAACATAGCAAGAAAGATAGGTTTGATGAGCAAATGATGCCTGCCAAACATTTTGCTTCACTGGCAGGGTATTCAAGGACAAGGGCTTGGTGCTTTGAACAGAAATAAGAAGACCGTTCCTTTTTTTTTTTTTTTGTCTTTTTGAGACAGGGTCTCTCTGTAGCCCCAGCTGTCCTAGAACTCGCTATGTAGACCAGGCTGGCCTTAACTCACAGAGATCTGCCTGCCTCTGCCTCCCAAGTGCTGGGATTAAAGGCATGCACCACCATGCCCGGCCCTGAAATGTGTATTTTTAAAAAGTGAATTTTATTTTATCTTAATTTAAAAAATTGTCACTTTGGAGGCTGGAAAGATGGCTCAGTGGTTAAGAGCACTGGTTGCTCTGGCAGAGGACTCAGGTGCAATTCCCAGTAGCCACATGGTGGCTAACTCAGGTTCCAGGCAACCCAGATGCCCTCTTCCGGCCTCCTTTGGCACTGTATGCACATGGTGCATGTACACACGTGCAGACAAAACACTATTACACAAAAAGTCAAAAATTTTAATTGACTCTTTGAAGCAAGTGTGAGACTCCATATCCTTAAAAAATACTAACATAGTCAGGCATGCCTATCTTTAGTCCCAGCACTTGGGAGGCAGAAGCAGGTGGATCTCTGTGAGTTCAAGGCCAGCCTGGTCTACATAGTTAGTTCCAGGATAGCTGGGGCTACAGGGAGACCCTGTCTCAAAAAGACAAAATAATAATAATAATTTTTTCTTTTAAATATATTTTATTTAATATTTTTATTTTATGTGTATGAGTGTATTGCCCGCATGTATGTGAGCCATGCCTCAGAGGTCAAGAGAGGGCACCGGATTCCCCTGGAACTGGAGTTAAGGATAGCTGGTAGCTGCCATGTGGGTACTGGGAATCGAACCCGGGGTCCTCTACAAGAGCAGTCAGTGCTCTTAACCACTGAGCCATCTCTCCAGCCCCTAATTTTAGATATTTTAATGCTTGTTTATTTTGATTAATTGTTCCAAATAGGGAACATCCTGCTGTGTAACTCAGGCTAGCAATGACCTGGTGGTGACCCTCTTGCTTCTCACTCTGAAGTGCTAGGATTACAGGTGTGGGCCACCACATTGGGCAGCTCTCTCTCTCTCTCTCTCTCTCTCTCTCTCTCTCTCTCTCTCTGTGTGTAAAGAGCCTGTGGTCTCCCCCCCCTTTTCTTCCTTAACTTTAATTTCTTGACTTTTTGTTAATTTTAAGTAATTAATTTCTGTGAGGAAGGACCCTGTTTAGTTCAGGTAGGCCAGGAATAATTTCAGATCTTCCTGCCTCCTCCAGAATGGGAGGATTTTCTCTCCCCCTTTCCTCTCCCCCCTCCCTCTCTTCCTCCCCTCCCCCTCCTCTCCCTTCTCTCCTCCTTCTTCTCGCCCCTCCCCCTCCTTCACTCCCCCCTCCTCTCCTTTCCTCCTTCCCTCCCTCTCCTCCCCTCCCCCTTCTTCTTCCTTCCCCCTCCGCCCCTGCCCTCCTCTCTCTCCTTCCTCTCCTCGCCCCTCCCCCTCCCTCTCCTCTCCCTCCTCCCCTCCCCCCTTTCCTCTTCCTTTCCCCCTCCTCTCCCTCTTCTCCCTTAGTAGGGTCTCCAAAGAGGCTGCTGCTGGGACCCCAAGGCCACGTCTCCACACCCGACTTGAAGAGCCTAGGTAAATATAAAGAACCACCCACTTTCCCCAGACACTGGGTGGGGACGTGGTCCTTGCAAGCTATGTAGCTGGGCCCCCCCCCGACCCCCCATCTTAGCCTTAGAGAGTGACCTCCATGCTGGGGGTCCTTGGGTTCCTGTAGAGTGGGCCTGCAAAGGTGCTCTGAAGCTAGAACGCCGTTATCTTCTGGCATGATCCGCTTTCTCTCGCCAGCGTTCCCCAGAAGCCTAAGGCCAGCACGGTGGGATTGGGAAGCGCTGCGGTTGCAGGGTCGTGGGCATCCGACTCGCGGGGCCGAGGCCCGGCCTGTCCCACTCCACTTTCTCCACTAGAGGGGGCGGTAAGCAGCCATCCTGCGTTCCTGGAGGGAGGAAAGCGGAGGCCTGTTGTTATGATGGCGCTTGGTGGCCAGAGTCTTGATGGACAAGGACATTAGCTAATGACTAACGGAAGCAGCCGCTGTTTCCGAACGGACAGCCAACGGAGAGGCAGCAGTACAGCCAGCGGCCAATGAGGGCTGGCATGGGCGGGGCTTCTCCTGGAGGGCGGGCGGGGGTAGAGTTCCTGCGCCAACCCTGCGAGGCTCAGAGCACATCCGGTGTTGGTAGAGCGGAGAGGCTCTCAAGAGGCGGCCCAGGAAGGTACGTGCGAAGCTCGGACGAGGCCACCCGGGAATGAGGGAGAGAGGGAGCAGGAGTGGGAGTAGCTTTCGTTTTCGGGACAAATCCGTCCCTCTGGGAGCCCGGCCCGTTCTGTGTAAACGCTGAGGGGAACCTGGCCGCGACAGAACGAGTGCGGCGCATGCGCAGCTGCACCGGCGGCGGCGAGGCTGCGGGGTCTCCGGGGCGTTCGGGCGGGGGTTCCGCTGCAGGGGCCTCTGTACTACCCCTGTTGGCTTCCGTTGTTTCCTCCCTTCGCCTCCTCTGTCCAGTTCAGGGCTCCGGGTTCACCGCTTGAACTCACGGCGTCCCCCGCCTCCTCCTCAGGTAAAAGAAAGCGAAAGCTGGGTTGTTAGTGGTCGCCATCGCCCCACCCAGCGGTCCCGGCTCCGCTGCACGTCCTCGGGGCCGCCGCCTGGGCGGAGTGGGCCGGCGGCGTCTGCGGCTCGAGTTGGCGGCCAGGCCAGGCAGACTGCCCCGTCACGGCGGCCCGGTGATGTCACACTCGCCTGTGACGGGCGCGATTACTTGTCCTCGAAGCCAACGGTCGAGGCCGAGGCCGGAGGGGAGCACGGGTGCGCGGCCTCGTTCCCGCCCCACGGAGCAGCCCCACTCCCCGCCGACTGGTCACCTTTGGACAGGTGAGGTGGCCCGGGCTGCTTGGTCCGGAGCCCTGTGGGCGTCGTCCCAAAGTCCGCCCAGGAAGGGCGGCGATGGGCGATTGTTTTCTTGGACAGACTGGCGCTGTGATAAGTAGGCTTTGGTATTTTTTATATTAAAAAAAAAAAAATTCTGCCGGGTCACGTTGTGTTCCGCGTCCAGTCAGGCTTCTGTTGACCAAACAACAAAAACCACTTTGACCTTGAGACTCTTCGTCTAGTTTCACATCGACTTGTGAATGTGTAACTCATTAAAAGTGCTGACTGCCTGAATTCAGCGCAGACAAGAATCTTAAGGTTAAAGGTTTGTGGCAGACTTTCAGTTACTTCGTGATATTTATTTATGGTTATCTTTAGGCTTTCATGGGTAGTTTAAGATTTGGTTCAAGAAAGATGGACCTGAATTGTATAACCACATTTTCCATGGCTTCTGCAATAAGTCTGTAATTGTTACATTTGCTTTCTTTGGTGTTTCTTTGTCTAAGTTGGTCGTGGTGGTCTGACTTCACGAATATGTTGACATTTAGATTCTGCCTTTTCCTGCAGTAGGGACTGAATCCCGAGAATTGCGATCAGTAATTCGGATGGCAAGGTCCCTTCCATTCATCTTGTGGTACCTTTTCTTCGCTCCCCACCCTACTGTTGATCTTGAAGGAAGCCTTACCCTCCTCAAGACCAGGAAGTTCAAGAAAATGAATTCGTATAACTTAGCCTTTCTAGTATCCGGCGTCCCCTTACAGATACAGTTCATGTTCTTTGTAGAAGTGCAGAGGACTCCAGACAAGTGTTTGGGGAATTCTGTAACTGCCTTAATGAAAGCTTACTTTTCTACTGTGGGGTGAAACTGTAAAGTCAGAAGACCAGTCTGATTAAAATGGTTCTGGTTGAAAAGGGCAGGGTTTGTAAGTCCAAATCCAGTTTTCTAGCCACTGTTACCCTGCCATTATTAAAAAAAAAAAAAAAAGCTGGGCTCATCCTTGTCCTTCATGGATTAAATGTGATGATGGTTGGGGTTATAGCTTAGAATCCACAATTTAACAACTAAGCCAGCAAATCAAACACTTTAATAAATTTAATTAAATAACTAGATTACAAATTACTTGTTTTTTGTGGGGTTTTTTTTTTTTTTCCTCCTGCTGTTTACTTTTTTTTTTTGAGAGAGGGTTTCCCTGTAGTCCTGTAGTCCCAGCTGGCCTGGAACTTGTCACATAGACCAGGCTGGCCTTAATCTCAGGGATCCTCGTGGCTCTGCCTCCTGAGTGCTGAGATTAAAGGTGTGTACCATGATACCTGGCTCCTGCTATATTAAGTCAACCATCTTTTTAAAAAATTATTTTTATTTTATGTGTATGAGTATTATGCCTGCACTGTGTGGTGCCTTCTGAGGTCAGAAGAGGACATCAGATCCCCTGGAACTGAAATTAGAGATGCCATGTGGGTACTGGGATTCGGAAAAAAGAGGGCATTGGATCCCCTGGAACTGTAGTTACAGATGGTTAGCCTCCATGTGGGTGCTGGAAATAAAATGTGGGTCCTCTGGTAGATAAGCCATCTCTTCAGCCCATTTCAACCATCTTGAATCCTGTCCCTGAACATCCTGGACCAAATTGATAAGTATTGTTGTAGAAAATAATGCCACTGGCCTGAAGAATTTCACTTTATTTCATAAACTACCCAAGGGTATTAATTTCCTTTGAACCACTGAACAGTCCCAAGATGTTCTTAGAAATGTTTGTTTCTTTGACTTGGCTGTGGACTCTTCCATTTCTCCCAGTTTTGTTCTAACAGAATTTCTAACCAAGTGTCATGGTAATAAACATTTCCCAAATCAGTTACTCAAGACCAGAGAGAAAGACTAGAGAATGAATTGTGTTTGAGGGCCATTTGAGTGATCCCTTGAGTTAGGTTCCACTCTGATCTAGCTGAGGAAAGTTGATTTGAGGTTGCAGGACTCATTCTGATAATGGGATCTAGATTTGCTCTAGAGATAACTACTTTGTAGGTGGAAGTAACCAGGCTGTATCAGATGCCAGCTCAGCTCTCTGAAGGGGCCATTCTTACATAAGTAACTAGAATCCAAAAAAACTTGGGAAAAGAGCTTGAAGGTGAAGATGAAGTGTGTATGTTGGTCCTAATTTGTACTTGTTCTCATTTGGGCTGAATGGGGTTAGTGGGAAGGGATTGCTGGTGTTTCAGACATTGAGGCCGCCTTATGATTCACTTCTGTTAAATAGTTGTGGTTTTAGAGACAGATGCAGTAATTTCAGAGTCAAATTAAGTACAAAAATAATTTTGATAGATAGTACTGGGCATTCCATCTCTACTAATTACTGTTCTGGTTCCAAGGCAGTCCTCTCCAGAGGTGGATGCAGTGTTACTTACCCAGGAAATTTGGTCCAAGTTAAGAGAGCTAGACTTTTGGTCTCCTAGTGATGTAGCCCTCTTTGAAACAGAATTGTTTAGATTGTCCTGAAGCTGAGCTGATGTACCTCCTAGGGTAGCAGGAAAACTTATCAAGCTAATGAACATTTAACTTTAACAAACCCTCAACCTTGTCAACTTATTAGCAGTCTCAAAGCACCTGTAGCCCTGTGGGACAAGAGGTACAATGTACATGTGTCAGAGGAAAGCTATACCATTTAAATAACGATAATTTTAACCAGTAAGGAATTTATCAAGATCTTTAAATTTCAGTTTGCTTCCTTAGGATACCCCCCCATGTAAAATTTAATTTCACTCTGATTTAGAGAAATATTAAACGTTTTATGATGTTGCTACTGAGTTATTTTTTGGGGGGGGGGCTTTTTAAGACAGGGTTTCCCTGCAGCCCCAGCTGTTCTGGAACTCACTGTGTAGACCAGGCTGGCCTTGAACTCATGGAGATCCGCCTTCCTCTGCCTCCCAAGTGCTGGGATTAAAGATGTGCGCCACCATGCCTGGCTGAGAGTTATATATATTTTTAAACTGTTAACATGCTATATGTAAAGCAGGCCTAGATAAATGTCTTCAGAAACCAGACTTTTTGATAAACATGCAGTGAGCTTTGTATTATCCCACTTAGTATTAAGTCCTGTAAAGACTATTGTATATTACTATTTTGCAAATGATAGAACTGACATACAATGAGGTTTAGTCCAGAAGTTTGCTTTGTGTCATGCAACTAAGGAAGTAACAGGATTCAGAAGGAACAGGAATTGCATTTTTGGTGGTTGTTCATTTTGGTGCAAGGGATTTAATAGAACTACACTTGCAGCATCTCTGTGCTAAGGTCATGGTTATACAGAGGCTGAAAACTATTCAGTGGTAAGAATGACTGAAAAATTGCTGTCTTATTCTCTCTTTTAAAATGACATTTCTTTTTGTATATTGTATGTGGGCACATGTGTAGGAGTTGGGGTAGGTTTGGAGATCAGCTGTATTGTATTATGAGTGTTAAAATAGAATTGTAGGGTTTTTTTCTTTTTGTGGTGCTGGGCATGAATGCAGGGCCTTGTACATAATAAGAAAGCCCTCAGCACTGAGCTGTGTCCCCAGCCATTGTAAGTTGTGGGTGTTTTGTTTGGTGGTGGTAGTAGTGGTGGTGGTGGTTGATGGTGTTTTTGTTGTTTTCTCTTTTTAAAGGCTTGAACCTTATTAGATAATCTTTCATTTTTAGGATGAGGATGTGAAACCCTCCTCGTGGAACCCTCCTCATTGGCCCTCTCCTGAGGCCACCACTAATTGCTCTTTTTCGCTTCTGTAAAATGCTTGTTTGGCTGAAAGGACAAACTGTATTGACCCCATTTTTGACTAGCTGTTTCAGGCAAGTCTGGATATGCCCAGGCATGTTGTGACCTCCACCTACCACCCCCACCCCAGGAGGCTATAGATTAAGCAAGCCTGGGCATGTAACAGCCTTATAAGGTAGAAACGGAGACTCCTGGCCCCACAGATAACAGCACATTCCATAGTCCTGAGAGTAACACCCACCAATGAGAAACCTCCAAGGCTGCATCCCTCATAACCAATCAATTCAAAAGTATATTGGTGCGCGTGGGCTCCTTGGACCAGTCAAAATATGACTCTGT
>NW_008351701.1:115886-125334 GCF_000622305.1 Nannospalax galili
TCCCTTGCCCTGGGCTCTCAGTACCGATCCATTGCATTGGTGAAGTCTGAGAGTCTGAGCTTAAGCCCAAATAAACATAAACCTTGCTTTTGCATTTTGGTGAGTTGGATCTTCGGTGGTCTTCTTGGGGTCTTGCAGACGAGGTATAACATTCGTTGGCTCGTCTGGGATCCCCGGGGGGGACACCCCCAGAATACCCGACCCCAAAAGGTTTGTGCTTCACCAGCCAGGTAAGTCTTCGTGAAACTGTTCTGTTTGTCTGTTCGTCTGCTCGCCCTCTTTCTACTTTCGCTTTGGTCGCAGCCGTCTGATTTCGGTTTGGTCACAAGGAACTTGGTGGATGCACTAAGGTGACCTGGAGGAATTGGGAGACATCCCTCTTCCTCATCGAGGTGAGTGTTCATACCTGAACAATTACCAGGACAGTTATCCATCTGAAACTTTGGGGGGTTAAATGTCTCTATTGAGAAAAGCTTGCCCCATCTGAAGGTCCGGACTACCTAAAACCTGCGGGAGATCTGTTTTGGGCCCTCTGCCTGTCTATGTCATTTCTTTTTTAAAAGTTTTATGATTTCTGTACTGGTTTCTCTGTTGATGAGACCGACGGGACTGACAGACATTATGGGCAACTCTCCCTCATCCCCGTTGGATCTTACACTAGTCCACTGGAGGGACGTGGAAACAATTGCCCACAATAATAGTGCAGATGTAAAGAAAAGGAAATGGACAACCTTGTGTTCAATTGACTGGCCCTCCTTTAATACTGGATGGTCCCCCGAAGGGACCTTTGACTTAAACTTGATTTCCAGGGTAGAGGACCACATCTTCCGCCCACAAACGGGCCATCAAGACCAAATCCCATACATCGTGACCTGGCAAGGCCTCATCGAATGACCTGATGGCCCCCTTGCTTGGGTTAGGTCCTTCCTTCCCCCGATTAACTCAACTGCTCCCCCTTCACCTCTACAGGTCCTCCCTCTCAAACCAAAGGCGAAAGAGAAACCCATTCTCTGGGGAGGCACAGAGGAGAACAACATCTTTCCCCCACCCTACTCCTCTCCCCCCCCGCCGACCTTGCCACAAGTGCAGGCCCCACCTCCCGACCCTGCGGAACCACCACCACAGCCTCCGCAGGGACCTGCGCAGGCTACACAGAGCCAGAGAGGGGCAACCCCTCAACCTGACACTGTTGTCCTCCCCCTCTGGCCAGCGGGGCCCCCAGATGGGGAAGGCAATCAGCCCTTTCATTATTGGCCCTTTGCCACTAGTGATCTTTATAATTGGCATTTGCAGAACACGCCTTTCTCTCAGAACCCTAGGGACTTGATTAACTTATTGGAAACTGTTCTTTTCACCCACCAGCCCACTTGGGATGATTGTCACCAGCTCCTGAGTGTTCTGTTCACTACTGAAGAGCGAAACAGAATCTTGGAGGCAGCCTGGAAATTGGTTCCGGGCCCCACTGGGGACCCTACCACAGACCCAGGCATCATTAACGCCAGTTTTCCTTCCAGCCATCCCAATTCGGGCTATAACATGGTAAAAGGTAAGGAGAGGCTCTTAGTCTACCGCCAGACTCTGTTAGCGGGTCTCAAAATGGCCCAAAAGCCTGCCAATCTGTCTAAGGTCTATGATGTCAGACGGGCCCGAGGAGAGCCCAGCCGCATATTTAGAGAGGTTACAGGATGCCTTCCGACGGTTTACTCCATATGACCCAGAGGCAGAGGAATCAGCCCAAACTGTGATGTTTGCCTTCGTTAACCAGGCGGCCCCTGACATCAAGAGAAAATTACAGTCCTTAGACTAGGGGAAAAGAACCTTAGGGGTCTAGTAGCGGTGGCAGAAAAGGTTTATAATGGGAGGGAGATGGCAGAACAGAGAAAGGAAAAAAGACAGGAGGAAAGCCTAACCAGAGTCCTGGAGAAACAACAGGCCCGCCACAAGAAGGACCTCAGGGAGGTACTACTGGCAACCAACCCCCAGTACGGAGGAAACTCGTCATTGGGATTGAGACCATGGAACAAGGTAGGGAAAAACCAGTGTGCATACTGTAAGGAGGAAGGACACTGGGTCAAAGATTGTCCCAGGAAGAATAAATGATCAGCTAAAGTACTACTGGCTTTGATTGGAAATGAAGACAGTGACTAGGGGAGACGGGGCTCAGGCCCCCTCCCTGAGCCCAGGGTAACTAAAAATAGAGGGGAAACCAGTTGAGTTCATGGTGGATACGGGTGCCCAAAATTCAGTTTTACTGGAACCAAGGGGACCAGTGTCTTCCAGAACTACATGGGTGCAAGGGGCAACAGGAGCAAAACCTTATTCATGGATGATCCAAAGAACAGTAGATTTAGGGATGGGACAGGTATCCCACTCGTTCCTGGTCATCCCAGAATGCCCCTACCCACTTCTGGGCAGAGACTTATTGTCAAAAATGAGAGCACAGATCCAGTTTACAACTAAAGGAGCTACCCTACTCCAAAATGGGGTGCCAGTTCAGGTCTTAGTCACCAACAACCTGGCTGAAGAATACAGACTCTTATCAGGAGCCAATTCAACCAAACCCTGATATATCAGAATGGCTCCAGAAATTCCCCAAAGCCTGGGCAGAGACAGGGGCCATGGGCTTAGCGAGGTACAGGCCTCCCATATATGTTGAAATCAAGGCAGGAGCAGATCCTGTCAAAGTACACCAATATCCTATGCCCCTAGAGGCAAAGCGTGGAATCACTCCGCACATCAGAAGATTAATAGGTCTAGGAGTACTAAGAACCTCCCAGTCCGCCTGGAACACTCCACTCCTGCCTGTCAAATACAATCCGGGGACTATAGGCCAGTACAAGACTTACAGGAGGTAAACAAGAGAGTCGATATTCATCCCACTGTCCCCAATCCTTATACATTGCTCAGTACCCTGCCACCAGATCGGCAATGGTATACAGTTCTGGACCTCAAAGATGCCTTCTTCAACTTACCACTGGCCCCCAACAGTCAACCTTACTTTGCCTTTGAATGGCATGACCCGGAAGCCAGAATCAGTAGCCAGTTGATCTGGACATGCTTGCCCCAGGGATTCAAAAATTCTCTGACCATATTTGATGAAGCCTTACACGAGGATCTGAGTGAATACAGAGCCCACCATCCCAACATAAGCCTGTTACAGTATGTGGATGACTTATTGATTGCAGCACAGGACCAGAGGTCCTGCCTGAAAGGAACCAAGGACTTGCTCCACACACTCGGAGACTTGGGGTACAGGGCCTCAGCCAAAAAAGCCCAGATATGCCAACAGGAAGTAATCTATTTAGGATACATCCTGAAGGAGGGGCAACAATGGCTGACTAAGGCTCGCAAAGAGATGGTGCTACAGATACCCCCACCGACTTCCAGAAAACAAGTGAGGGAATTCTTGGGCACAGCAGGGTTCTGCCGCCTCTGGATTCCAGAGTTTGCCAAGATAGCAAAACCCTTATATGAGGCAACTTAGAGAAGGACAGCATTTTAAATGGACACGAGAGGTAGGAGGCTTTTGAAAACTTAAAATGAAAGCTCCTAGAGGCCCTGGCCCTAGGAGTGCCAGACATAAATAAGCTTTTCTGCCTATATGTAGATGAACATAGGGTTATCACGAAAGGGGTTCTGACACAGGCCCCTGGAAGAGACCTGTCACATACCTATCAAAAAAATTGGACCCTGTAGCGGCTGGACAGCCCCCCTGCTTGCGGATTATAGCGGCAGTGGCCCTGTTAGTCAAGGATGCCAACAAATTAACACTGGGACAGGATCTGCTCATAGCAACACCTCATGCCCTTGAGGGGGTGCTCAAACAACTCCCTGACCGATGGTTGAGCAACACCCGATTGACTCATTACCAGGCCTTGCTCTTAAATCCGCCCAGAGTCACCTTCCAGGTACCAATGGCCCTGAACCTAGCCACACTGCTGCCAGATCCCGATCTCGGAAGGCCACTCCACGACTGCACTGAAATCCTGGCTCAGGTGTAGTGCATCCGATTTAACCTGAAGGATGTTCTGCTACCTGATGCTGAAGAAACCTGGTATACTGATGGGGGAGCAGTTTTGTCAGAGATGGTAAAAGGTATGCTGGGGGAGCTGTCACCACCACCAACAGAGATTGTTTGGGCAGAACCATTACCAACAGGCACGTCAGCCCAGAAAGCCGAACTGATTGTGCTTACCCAGGCCCTAAGGATGGGCAAGGGGAAAAGACTTAATATCTACACAGACAGCAGGTATGCGTTTCCCACTGCCCACATCCACGGAGCTATCTATCAGGAGAGGGGCCTCCTTACCGCCGAAGGAAAGACTTATTAAAAATAAGCAAGAAATTTTAAACCTTCTGCAAGCCCTCTGGGACCTGACAAAATTAGCCATAATCCACTGTCCGGGTCACCAAAAGGGAACCAACCCCATTCAAATAGGTAACAATCTGGCTGACAAAACAGCTAAAGAAATAGCCTTGGCTTCCAAAATTCTACCCACACTAATTGATCCTGGGGCAAGAGAACTGCCCAGAACTCCCCACTATAGCCCTGAGGACCTAGCCTGGATACATACCCTTCCTATGACTCAATGCCTAGAAGACTGGTGGAGAACAGCAAATGGATGGATCATCCTACCCCAAGAATTAGGCTTAAGATTGCTTAAAAGAATACACCGAGCGTCACACATGGGCACACGAAGAATGCAAGACCTATTAAGAAAAGCCAAGGTCAAAATTCAGGAAGGAAACCAAGCCATCGAAAAAATCGTTAGACATTGCCATGCCTGCCAGGTAACCAACTCGGCTCAATCTCATGCTAACCTAGGCTCCAGGAGCAGAGGAACAGGACCAGGTATGTACTGGGAGATAGATTTCACTGAAACCAAACCAAGAAAATTTGGATATAAGTATTTATTAGTATTCATAGATACCTTCTCTGGATGGACTGAGGCCTACCATGCATGAGACAGCTCATATAGTAGCCAAAAAGCTAATCGAAGAGATCCTGCCCAGGTATGGCTTTCTGACTACAATTGGATCAGATAATGGTCCTGCTTTCATCTCTCAGGTAAGCCAGGGACTAGCCACTGCACTGGGGGCCAGTTGGAAACTGCACTGTGCTTATAGACCCCAGAGCTCAGGACAGGTCAAAAGAATGAATAGAACCCTAAAAGAGACCTTAACTAAATTAGCTTTAGAGACTGGCGCAGACTGGGTGGCTCTCCTCCCCTTTACCGGATGGGTTTAACCCCCTTTGAAATCATGTATGGAGTCCTGTCTCCTATGATACCTAGCGTCCAGACTGATCTGGTTTCGACCTTGGATGACCAGGATCTACTGGACTCACTCCAATGGTTGCAGCTAACCCACCAAAGAGTCTGGCCACAGCTTAAAGCCATATATGAAGCTGCTGTTCCTCCACAACCCCACAGGTTTAAGCCGGGCAACTGGGTCTTCGTCTGTAGACATCAACGGAAAAATCTTGAACTGAGATGGAAGGGCCCCTTTGTGACCCTCATGACGACCCCCACCGCACTCAAAGTGGACGGTATTGTGACCTGGGTACACTATTCCCACGCAAAACCTGCCGACCCATTTGCAGCCCCAGAGGATTACAAGGGGGACACCTGGAAGGCATCCCTGCACCCCTCGAATCCGCTCAAGCTTTGCATCCAGTGAGACCCTTCCTGCTAACCTGTCTGTTATTGACCTTGAACTGCATGCCATCCAGTGGCTCCCTTCCTGCAAGTAATATGAATCCCCATATGCCCCAAAACTTAACTTGGGTAATAACCAAACCCGCTACGGGGACGGTCATTAACTCTACCTCCAAGACAGCCTCCCCCAACACTTGGTACCCCGACCTTTGGGTTGACCTCTGACATCTTTGAAGGAGAATGGGAACCCCACGACCAAACCCCCTTTCCCCCCTTCGGCTGCCGATACCCCGGCCCCAGATCGCGCACGCGAAGCCTCATCATCTACGTTTGTCCAGGCCACGGACGTAGCAGACAAGAACAAATGTGGGGGACCGGGGGATTATTATTGCGCTGACTGGGGCTGTGAGACCACTGGCACATACTGGTGGACAGGGTCATCAATCGGGGATCTAATAACCTTACAACGAGCCCCCAGGATCTACCACCTTGGGATGGGGAGGAACCACTGGGGGAGGTATGGGAGGACCCTGTGCCCAACCACGATGCAATCCCCTCATAATTCAGTTCACTGAAAAACGAAAAAAGTCTACAGGATGGGATGTAGGGCACACATGGGGCCTAAGGCTATATACCATGGGGAGAGACCCTGGAGCCCTTTTCACCATTCAACTCCTCCAGCCGGCTACTCACACATTGGGGCCTAATCGAGTCCTGAACCCAGGAAACTCATACAGACCTCACTCCCCATACCTACACTCCTACATCTATGACTCAGGCCCCTAAGGGTTCAAGGACAGACCCTATTCCACCCCTTCCTGTTACTACCCCAACCTGAGAAATTCTACAGATGCTAAATTCATCTTATTACATCCTAAATGCAACTAACCCAAATGCTACCCGCTCTTGCTGGCTCTGCTATGATATTGCACCCCCCTATTATGAAGGACTTGCCTTACGGGGGACATTCTCCTTTGTAGACTCCACAGAATGTAGATGGCTATCGAATGTTTCTCTCACCCTATCTCAGGTAACTGGCACTGGAACATGTATTGGTCTGGTCCCAACAACCTACCAAAGCCTCTGCAACATCACCCTCCCCATCAATGACACAGAGGGAGGACAGTTCCTCTTACCCCACAATAACACCTGGTGGGCTTGCACAACTGGCTTAACTGCCTGCGTAAATCGGGAAGTCCTGCAGAGACAGTCTGATTTTTGTGTCATTATCAGACTCTTCCCGAGGATCACCTACCACACGCACGAGGATTTCTTAACCCTCTATACTGGTCTGATGGGCCCGAGGACTCTTGGCCTTGCTAGACTTAAAAGAGAGCCTATAACTGCAGTCACCTTAAGTCTCCTCATCGGAACGGGGATTGCTGCCAGGATAGGGACAGGGGCCACAGCCCTAGCACAGCAAGATCAGCATTACTCCCAACTTAGAGCTAGCTTGGACACTGATCTCCGGCAAGTTGAAGAGTCAATCACTCACCTACAAGACTCCTTGAGCTCACTGGCTGAGGTAGCCCTACAAGATCATAGAGGATTAGACCTCTTGTTTTTACAGCGAGTGGTCTATGCGTTGCTCTAAGAAGGAATGCTGCTTTTATAGGGACCATTCAGGATTAATAAAGGACAATATGGCCAAGATAAGAGAGGGGTTAGAACAGAGAAGACTAGAACAGGAGGCCAGATAGGGATGGTTCAAGTCTTGGGTCAACCAGTCCCCTTGGCTGACCATCCTTGTTTCCACACTCTTAGGCCCCCTTATAATCCTACTACTACTACTCACCTTTGGGCCCAGTATCCTTAACAGACTGGTACAGTTCATGAAGGACAGGCTAGGCACCATCCAACTCATGGTTCAGAGGCAACAAGTCTATATGCCCCTTAGAACAAACCCCCCAGATACCTATGAACTGACCAGTTGGAACCCTCCTCATGGAACCCTCCTCATTGGCCCTCTGCCCCCAACTCCCGAGGCGACCGCTAATTGCTCTTTTTCGCTTCTGTAAAATGCCTGATTGTTTGGCTGAAAGGACAAACTGTATTGACTCCATTTTTAACTAGCTGTTTCAGGCAAGTCTGGACATGCCCAGGCATGTCGTGACTTCCACCTACCACCAGGAGCCTGGGCATGTAACAGCCTTATAAGGTAGAAACGGAGACTTCTGGCCCCACAGATAGCATCACATTCCATAGTCCTGAGAGCAACACCCACCAATGAGAAACCTCCAAGGCTGCATTCCCCCATAACCAATCAATTCAAAAATATGTTGGTGTGCGTGGGCTCCTTGGACCAAAGTATGACTCTGTCACCCCCCCCCCTTTGTCTGAAACCTATAAAAAGCTTCTTCCTCCCTTGCCCTGGGTTCTCAGTACCGATCCATTGCATTGGTGAAGTCTGAGAGTCTGAGCTTAAGCCCAAATAAACATAAACCTTGCTTTTGCATTTTGGTGAATTGGATCTTCAGTGGTCTTTTTGGGGTCTTGCAGATGAGGTATAACAGGACACAAAGGCATTTAGAAACAAGGGAGTTTAACCATGTAGATGTCTAGTGGTGGTGATCTTTCTTCCTACCGAGCAAAAACACCACAGAAATACCTAGCTCAAAGTGTGTCCACCTAGACTGGGTGTGGTGGTGCACACCTCTAATCCCAGCACTCCAGAGGCAGATCCTCCTGCCTCTGTGAATTCCAGGCCAGCTGGGGCTACGTGGGGACCCTGTCTCAAAAAGACCAAAGGGAAAAAAATTATGCAGTAAGCTGGGAAGTTTTTGTTCTGGTGTGTGTTTCATTGCTATACAATGGATTGCACATGTTATTCAGCATATGGGGCAGTTTTGGTTTTTGTTTTGAGTAGGTCTCCATCCTTGAACTCCCTTCTGTTCATCCCTCCCCACCCCTTGCTTTTTGTTTTGTCATTTGGGGTGGCTCTGACAGAGTAGGTGGCCCTGTTACCATAGTCTGGTGAGACACTTCATTAAAAGTTTAGCAAGATCAATGCATAACAAATTGGGACAGATTCTAACATAATTTGGAGTTTCTGCTCTCTTAAAGATACAGACAAAAGAGCTCCAAGTCAAAGGATTTTGGTTGTAACTGAAACACATGAGCATTTATTTCTCCTTTACACATGCAACATAGGCAAATTTTCTGTGACTCCAGAAGGCATTACCACATTAAATTCTGTGTAAATAATTCCCCTTAATATTTCAGAGTAGAGTATTTAGAGAATGAGGGATCTCTGTTTCTAGATATCTGTAGATATCTGGGTCCTCTTCAAGAGCAGCCAGTGCTCTTACCTGCTGAACCATCTCTCCAGCCCCAGACCTGTCTTTAAAAAAAAAAAAAACTGGGCTTGGTGGCGCACGCCTGTAGTCCCAGCACTTGGGAGGCAGAGGCAGGTGGATCTCTGTGAGTTCAAGGCCAGCCTGGTCTACATAGTGAGTTCCAGGACAGCTGGGTCTTACAGGGAGACCCTGCTTCAAAAAGACCAAAAAAAACCAAAACAAAACAAAAACTACTATATTGAATTTTTTAGCAAGTTGTGCCCACCCCCACTGGAATAATATTTATTTACTTATTTTAAGAAATTTTTTTTATATTTTATGTGTGTGTTATGCCTGCATGTAGGTAGGTGCACTCATGTCGTGCAGTGCCCAAGGAGGACAAGAGACTGTCATAGTCCCTGGAACTGGAGTTACTGACAGTTGTTAGCTGCCAATGTGGGTGCTGGGTTTGAACCTGGGTCTTCTGCAAGAACAGTCAGTGTTCTTAACTGCTGA
>NW_008351701.1:125718-160611 GCF_000622305.1 Nannospalax galili
AGACAGGGTCTCTCTGTAGCCCTAGCTGGCCTGGATTCGCTATGGAGACCAGGCGGGCCTTGAACTCAGAGGGATCTGCCTGCCTCTGCCTCCCGAGTGCTGGGATCAAAGGCGTGCACCACCATGCCCGGCCAAGCTACGTGGTTTTTGGGTTTTCTTTTTTTTTTTTTTGGTCTTTTTGAGACAGGGTCTCTCTGTAGCCCCAGCTGTCCTGGAACTCACTATGTAGACCAGGCTGGCCTTGAACTCACAGAGATCCTCCTGCCTCTGCCTCCTGAGTGCTGGGACTAAAGATGAGCGCCACCACACCTGGCATTCAAGCTATGTTTTTTAAGCAAAGATTTTCATTTTAACTGTGGGATCTGAAGTTACTTATTTTGAGTACTTTAAGCTATTAAGAGCCAGCTGTTCTTGGAACTGACTATTTTTGGTATAGGAGCTGCTATTTTTGAGTTGTGAGTGCAGTTTAATCTTGTGCAACTGAGTCTGCATATTGACTTTTGAAAATGTAGATATCTTTGGCCAGCAAGATGACTCAAGTAATCCCAGCACTTGGGAGACAGAGACAGGTGGTTCTCTGGGCGTTCAAGACCAACTAAGCCTTCATTGTGAGACCCTGTCTCAAAAACAGATGGCTCAGCAGGTAAAGGTACTCACCACCAAGCTAGACCACCTGAGTTCCATCCCTGGGCCCATGTGGTAGGAGAACTGACTCCTTCAGGCTGTCTTCTGACTTGACTGTGCACTGTGGCACACCCACCCCCTTACACACACACACACACACACACACACACACAAAATGTTGGGGGTTTTTTTTGTTGTTTTTTTTTCTTTTGTCTTTTTGAGACAGGGTCTCCCTGTAGCCCCAGCTGTCCTGGAACTCACTATGTAGACCAGGCTGGTCTTGAACTCACAATCTGCCTGCCTCTGCCTCCCAAGTGCTGGGACTACAGGCGAACGCCACCGGCACACACAATGTTTTAAAAATTATTAAAAAAGAAAATGTAGGTATCTCTTGTATAGCTTCTGAGCACAACCAGTTTAAAGCTAAGGTAGAAACCTGGTTTGTTTACTTTAATTGGCAAAACTTGGAGGGGACATTTTATCTCATGATTCATACATTAGTTTTCAACACTTTGGAACAACTCTAAAACAAACTCAAATTTCCTTCATTCTGAGACTTATTTTTTCCACTTAAATTTCAACACTTCCAAAATGAATTGTGTCATACACATTAAGTGTATATTTCATTGCCTTTTCTAAAACAAAAGTTTTACATTTTTATTATTATGGGGGGGAGGTGACACATGTGAGGCAGGGTGTGAGGAGGCCAAAGGACAACATTGTTCTTTCACTGTGGGCTATAGGAATCCAGCTCAGGTTGTCAGGCCTGCAGGGCAAATGCTTCTAATACCCATTTGGCCAGCTCTGTTAAAATTGCTGCTGTTAGCACATTTCACTAAAATTTTGAAATAGGTAGTAATACCAAAAAAAAAAGTGTAATCCCAACACTTAGAATGCCACAAACTGAAAATTGGGCCTACATAGTGAGACCGTCTCAAAACAAAAAAAAGGAACATTTTTTGTTTGTCTTACTATTTTAACCTACAGATTAGTAATAAATCAAGTGTTCGGATATCTTCATTCTAACTGCACACACTCTTAAGAAAGCCCCAGAAAGAGGCAGTCAGTGCCTTCTGGGAAATGTCAGAAAGCAAACTGGGAAACCGGAGTTTCTGCTATTGCCGTCTTCCACAGTTTCTCTTCTGATGGGGCTGGTTGCATGAGTATTGCCCCTTCCTGACCAGCAGTCCCTTGTGTATTTGAGGCCCCCTCTCCTTTTTGATGCTTGAAATTGGAAGCAAGAGGTACTTTAGCAGCACTGTTTCGAATACTGAGAAACTTGGCTGTGCAGATTGCAAGTTCTGTCTGGGGATGTCATTAGGAGTGTCAATGGAAGCCTTAAAGACACTTTCCAGTTGCCGGATTGTACCATCCTGTAAGTGTGCTCTCTGGAGAACACCTTCATCATGGTTGTGGAAGGCTTTGCTGGGCCTTGCAACAGCCTGCAATAGTTGCACCATCTAGATCAAGAGGGCACAGAACCCTGTGACTCAGAGAGCAGCAGCTTTTACTCTGAAGCTTCTCACTGTATCTGTCCTTGAAAACAGAACTAACAAAAGAAGTGAGGTGAGTAGGGCTGTTGGTGAGAGAAAGGAGGAAATCTAAGAGCCAGCTGCTCACCTTTGTCCTGTTTGGGGGGTAGGGGGGCTTGGAAATCATTGGTGGGGATGCTTCGTAGAAAGAGTGGCATCTTTCTACTCGCCCGTGAGTCCTCAGGAAGTTGATGTTAGGGTTATAACTTTGATTGCAGATTAATGTTTTTTACCTTCTTTCCTCCCCATCCACTTTTGGTAGATTTGGAATAGATGACATTGTGTGTTGAGTAAGAATTTGGAGGAAAGATTAAAACTTTTTTTAATGCATTTTTAAAAATACTTTATTATATTTTGATTTTATTTTGTGTATGCGTGTATTGCCTGCATGTAGGTAAGTTGACCATTTCGTGCAACACCTATGGAAGATAGAAATGCCTACGGAAGATAGAAGAGGCTGTTGGATCCCCTGGAACTGGAGTTACAGACAGTTGTTAGCTGCCATGTGGGTGCTAGGATTCAAACCCGGTCTTCTGCAAGAATAGTCAATGTTCTTAACCGCTGTGCCATCTCTCCAGCCCCAAGATGAAAACTCTTGATCAGAACTTTAGCTCTGTAGATTGAATGTGTTTATTTGGGATTGTATATGAGATAGAAGGAGTAAAACTTCACCTGACTTTATTGTGTTGGTGTAGTGTAATCTCGATGTGGTTTGGTTTTAAAATGTCCTTTTGACATTAGGACAGTTGGGAAAATCTGAGTAAGATCTGTAGACCAGATAGCAACACTGTCATACTCTTCTGTTTTGATCATTGTTTTCAGGGTGGTGTATACACTTAAGTGTTTAGGGGCAGTGTGTCTGCACTGGGGAGATGGCTCTCTGGATAAAGTGCTAAAAGAAGAATATGGAGGAAAAGGGGGGAGGATTAGGGATACAGTTCAGTGACACAGTGCTTATCTAGCGTGTATGAGACCCTAGGTTCAGTCTCTAGCACCACGAAAGCCTAGAACTCAAATGGTAAGTACTTTGGGGGAGAAAATGGTTAATATCTTTTGTCCTCTTTAAAATAGTTGACAGTGCACTCTACATTTTCAAAACCTACTACTATTTTATTTGTCTTGGTATCCTTAAAATAACCTTTTCTTTAACCTTGATTCTTCAGAGTGGAGGCTGTGCTGAGCAGACTCTGGAACCATGAACATATTTGATCGGAAGATCAACTTTGATGCCCTCTTAAAATTTTCCCACATGTAAGTGTTTTAACCTTGATTGTGATCCCGTACTGCATTTACTGTTCTATCTAGTTTCTTTTCTTGGTTAACTTTCATTTGTATAAGTAAACTGGCAAAATCCAGAGAAGCCCACAAAGGTATCCACGTTGGAGGGCTGCTGTGTAGTCACTGACAAGTCACTCTAGTCTGGGTACTAATTATTCATACATTTGGCCTTGGGCTCCTCTCTAGCAGTTTGATTCTGCTAACCTATTTTTAAAACATTTTTTATTTTAATATGTTCTGTTCTTCCCAAAGTATCTTATCAAGCTGTTCGTAATATAACTTTCACTTACTTCTCTGGTAAGAGAGGGAAAAAAAAACAATTCTTAGTTTAAAGATGCAATTAGTACAGGAGTGACGTCTGTTATGAACATTGTTTCCTAGAACCCCCTCGACACAGCAGCACCTGAAGAAGGTCTATGCCAGTTTTGCACTCTGTATGTTTGTGGCAGCTGCAGGGGCCTATGTCCATGTGGTCACGCACTTCATTCAGGTAAGAACAGGTCTCTCTGTTTGCTGTAGTACAGACTGCATTGGGAAGAAACCAGTTTGGCAGGATAGTCCATTCCTGTGCCCTGAGTTAATGTCTTTATCAGTAATTTGATGTCTAAATGCATCTAGCCAATAATTCAAGACATTATATAAAGCACTGAAGTTTTCTGGTAACTGCCCTTCTCACAACTGAAAACAGAATCTCTTCCATTTGGCTATTGGCCCTGAATGGTGTGCTGCTGACATACAAGTCATCCCCCTACCCCTGAGAAGCATGAACTATGTGCTGGATGTTCTTTGTCGTGATGGCCATCCTGCCTTGCCTTCGTTAGTTCTCTGTTACCTAAATGACTGTGGAGAATTTGGAGCAAAACACAAGTTACACAATTATCAGTAGAGGCAAGATTGAGACTTTTACACATTTGACCCATTTTTCTGATCTGCTGTCTTTTTGCGTGGGTGAAACCTTCAGTAAGTCCTTGTCCTGTGAGTGAGAATTTGAGTTTGTCCAGAAGTAGAAGGCACAGGGTTTTTGTTTAGTTTAGTTTTTAGTTTAGTTTAGTTTCTTTGGTTTTTTTTTTTTTGCACTTCTGTATTCTCATGTAATAGTTCTCAATCAAACCTAGACACCTTCCCCCATAGAAGGAAAAATAACCAAAAAGCTTGAAGTTTGCACTAACCAAACTGGAGAGTTGCTTGTTTTTAGCAGAAATACAGAGTTACACTTGGGTTGGCATTTGCCACTGGAATGAGCTGTCCTTCTCCTGCCAAGGATTTTATGAAAAATTGTTCCAGACACTCAGAAGGACAATGTGCTAATCCTTGAGTTCAAGTTTTAAGTCCTTTTGCTTTCTGGTTGTGCTATTTGTGCTTTTGTTGTTTAAAGTAACCTAAGATACAGTCAATTTGTAGTACTGACTGATTTGGGAATTCACTTACTTGCTAAAATTTTAACTCCAAGATGAATACTTTTTGTAAACATGCAGAGTATAAAACTCAGGTTCCTTTTAAATGCCGTGTCTAGAGGGTTAGGAACCACCTTACTTCCCTCACATGTCTGACAGGCTTAGTGTGCCACCTTTGTGCTTTTTGTGTGCTGGGGATTGAGTCCACATGCTTTCTACCGTTGGGCTGCACCCCATCCTGCTATATCCTTTGTGGCTGGGTAGTGATGGACACAAAGAGGGATGACCAGGTATCTAATAATAAAATACCACACAGAGACAATTTAATATTTAAGAAGGCTGACTGGGCTTGGTGGTACATGCCTTTAATCCCAGCACTGGGGAGGCAGAGGCAGGCAGATCTCTGCGTTCAAGGCCAGCCTGGTCTACATAGTGAGTTCCAGGCCAGCTGGGGCTACAGGGAGACCCTGTCTCAAAAAAAAGACCAGGAGGATAAAAGGAAAAGAAAAAAAGCTGGGGACCAGGAGGCTCCCTGTTCCATAGAACAAAGAGCACTGGTTCTCTAACTCAAGATTTTATTCATAGGAATGGAGTGCTCTAAGCAGGTATTCAAGAACAAAGGGTATGCAGCTTTGTATTCAGCTCAAAGGACATTTTCCTGTGGGAGCTCAGGAAATTATTTTTGTGGCCTGTTTGCAAGGTATAGAGCAGATAATCACACAAAAGTGTAAGTAAGGCATAGTTTGTTATCTAAACATAAGGGACACTGCACTTCAGAATCATACATTAGCATCCATGCCTATCTGACTCTAAACAATCTTGGCTACTGCCAACTTTGCACATGTAGTCAAGCATGCTTTCTGCAGAGCTCAAACAGAGCAGTTGTCTTTAACACCATCCCCAGTCATACTTTTTTGTTGCTGATTTTTTTTTTTTTTCGGTCTTATTGAGACAGGGTCTCCCTGTAGCCCCAGCTATCCTAGAACTCACTATGTAGACCAAGCTGGCCTCGAACTCACAGAGGTCTGACTGCCTCTGCCTCCCAAGTGCTGGGATTAAAGGCATGTGCCACCACGCCCAGCTGATTTTGCTTTTTGAGATGGCATAATGTTTTATGTTAGCATGGTCTGCTATTATTAAGATTGTGATTTACAATAAAAAACTTTAAATGTTTTAAATAAAGGGCTGAAGAGATGGTTCAGTGGTTAAGAACACTGGTTGTTCTTGCAGAAGACTCGGGTTCGAATTCCAGCACCCACATGGCAGTTAACAACTGTCCGTAACTCCAGTCCCAGGGGATCTAACAGCCTCTTCTGACCTCCGAGGGCATTGCACGACCCAGGTGCACTTACCTACATGCAGGCAATACACGCATACACATAAAAATAATTTAAAAAAAAATGTTTAAAAAGATTGTGATTTACTTTGGGGAGACAATATAAAGTTAGATCAGCTCCATTCAGGCATCAACAACAGGACAAATAAAGTGTCCTTAAATGGAAAATGTGACCGGAGGCTTGGGGAAACTGTCCCCCAGGAGCAGTGACTTCATAGTCACTGTTTGAGTGTCCATTCCTGCTATCAGTAATGACAAGTAACTACTTAAGGCAGGAACTTGAGTCTATATCTACTTGAAGTGATTTCTCTCTTCTAAGGCCTGTAGGTTTTCCCTTTTTAAACAAAAAAGAAGCCAAGCGTAGTGGCACTTGCCTTTAATCCCAACACTCAGAAGGCAGAGGGCAGGTGGATCTCTGTGAGTTCAAGGCCAGCCTGATCTACATATCGAGTTCCAGGCCAGCTGGGGCTACAGGAAGACCCTGTCTCAAAAAGACCTATAGAAAGAAAGAAAGATAAAAGAAAAGAAAAAACTTTTCTTAGTACAAAATTAATGCATCTTATAGACAATTAGAAAATGAGTAAATGGTATGGAGTAGTTTTTAAAACCTTTAAGCCAAGCAGTGTTGTATACCTGTGAAATCCCAGCACTTGGGAGGCACAAGCAAGAGATCACAAGTATGAGGTCATCCTGGGCTATAGGAGCAAGAGACCCAGTCTCTATAACTACCCCCCAAGAAACCTCCATAATCCCATCAACCAGAAATAATTCCTGTAATATTAACATTTTGATTCTGGTTCTTTTTTCTTTTTTTAAAAAAGAAATTTGCTGGGCATGGTGGTGTACTTGGGCAGCAGAGGCAGGTGGATCTCTGTGAGTTTGAGGCTAGCTGGGGCTACAGGGAGACATCTCAAAAAGACAAAAAGAAAAAAAATTTTTTAAATTGTATGTATATGTATGTGTCTGTATGTGGGTAAGTGCATGTAAGTGCAGGTGCTCCCAGAGGCCAGAGGTATCAAGAGTTAACAGGCAGGCACGTAGGCAATTGTGAGACACCTAATGTGGTTGCTGGGAATTGAACTTGAGTCCTCTGGAAAAGCAGCAAGTGCTCTTAACCTACCCGACTTTTCTCTTCCTTTCCTTTCTTTTATTTCTTTTTTTTTTTTTTTTGAGACAGGATCTTATAACCACAACTGGCCTGAATTCCCCAGTGCTGGGGTTACAGGCCTGCACCACCACATCCTGCTTGGACTTTTTCCAGATTTTTTTTTTTTTTTTTTATATTTATGTTATTTTTTAATGGGTATTCGTGTATTGCCCGCATGTAGGTAAGTGCACTCGTGTCCTGCAGTGCCCGTGGAGAACAGAAGAGATTGTCGGACCCCCTGGATTGTCAGATAGTTGTTAGCTGCCATGTGGGTGCTGGGATTCGAACCCCAGTCTTCTGTAAGAACAATCAGTGTTCTTAACTGCGGAGCCATCTCTCCAGCCCTCAACTTTTTTTTTCTATGTGTATGAATCTCTTATTTATTTTTATTTATTTTTTATGTGTATGAATGTTGTGTCTGCATGTAGGTAGGCGTACCTGTGTCATACAATGCCTGCGGAAGTAGAAGTGGGTGTCGGATCCCCTAGAATTGGAGTTACAGACATTTGTTAGCTGCCATGTGGGTTTTGGGAATTGAACCTGGGTCCTCTGCAAGAGCAGCCAGTGCTCTTAACTACTGAGCCATCTCTCCAGTCCCTGCATCTCTTTTTTTAAAATTACTACTAATTTTTTTTGACTGACAAAATTTTTTTTGTGCATTTCATATAATACATCTTTTTTTTTTGTCTTTTTGAGACTGGGTCTCCCTATAGCCCCAGCTGGCCTGGAACTCACTATGTGGACCAGGCTGGCCTTGAACTCACAGAGATCCACCTGCCTCAACCTCCTGAGTGCTAGGATTAAAGGTGTGTGCTACCACACCCAGCTCATATAATACATCTTAATCAGATTAAGATCCCCCCCCCCATTCTCCTGCCCCCCATAACACCCCCCCACACACACACACTGGTTTTCAGGTGGCCTACCCTATCAAACATTTGTATTCAGACATCCCTCATTGCAAATTAATCCACTGGAGTCTAGTCAGCCTATCTAGAGTCACTCCCTTACAGATCAACTTTCCCTCACTCCACAGTAATCATTTGCCAATAAATAGTTCCCTTGGCTAGGGTTGAGGCCTGTTGCCCATTTCCCCTGTTCTATGCTGGGTTTTTGGAAATTAAAACTTTGTGTGTGTGTGTGTGTGTGTGTGTGTGTGTGTTTGTTTGTATGTATATAAGCATGTACATGTTTTCTTCTTCCACTGTGTGGGTCCCAGAGATCAAACTTACCACGTCAGCCTTGGTGGGAAGTGCCTTTACCCACTGAGCCATCTCACTGTCCCTTTTTTTTAAAGTGACTGAAAGGGGATCATTTCTACTTGTTGCACATCTGTATACAAGATATTGTAATGTGCTTCAAGCACTTTTCAGTTTGGCTCATCTTTTCTCTTTTACTTGAGTAGTTGTACTGTAATTGATGGACCACAAAGTTAGAAGAGCCTTTGGCATCGAGCATTGCCTTAGAAACCTGGTTTCTCTCTTCATGCACTCTGAGAATACAGTACCCTTTCCTCTACCCCTAGTTTAAAAAGCAGTGTTAGGTATTTCAGATCAGTATTTGAAACTAGTAAAGTCTGAAAAATACACATGGGATGTCCAAGTGTTTATTTATTGACTGCTCTGACAGGCTGGCCTGCTCTCTGCCTTGGGCTCCTTGGGCTTGATGATTTGGCTGATGGCAACACCTCATAGCCATGAAACAGAACAGAAAAGATTGGGACTGCTCACTGGATTTGCTTTCCTTACAGGTATGTTAGGGGTTTGGTCTAATGGGGTAGGGAGGAGGAGTTTATATTTTTAGTATCTCTTTAGACTAAAGCCTGAAATTTATCCTAATTTATTCCAACTGACATACATTCTTATCCTCCTATTCCAGTGTACAAGTCTTTCAAAAGACTTCTCCTCTTTGGAGTTTCCCTGTGGTATATCACACTGCTGTCTTCTCCCTTCTGGTCTCCTCACTGCATTGCCCAGTCATTCTTGTGTTTGTTTGTTTTGCATTGTACTATGTCCTTGTTTCCTGTAGTTTTCTCTTGCTTCCTCATGAATAGGGTTAAGCACTTTGTGGCTAGCAACTATTACCTCTACTTTTGTTAAAAAATAAACATTGCTGAAATGAATGAGGTTCTTTTTTAAGTGGTAGGCATGAACTAAACCAGAGAATTTGACTTAAAAGTTCATCTCAGAGCCGGGCGTGGTGGCGCACGCCTTTAATCCCAGCACTTGGGAGGCAGAGGCAGTAGGATCTTTGTGAGTTTGAGGCCAGCCTGGTCTACATTAGTAAGTTCCAGGACAGCTGGGGCTACAGGGAGACCCTGTCTCAAAAAGATGAAAAAAAAAAAGTTCATCTATTCTAGAATTATCAAGAAAGGAAAAAAGGCTCAAACCACATAATAAAAATACTTGCAAAACAACATGCTAATGTATTCTATGTTCTGAATGAGTCTAATCCAGTGTTACAGAAAGTATTATAGAAAGGAAGGGATTTAGGGAGTAAGATTTTTAGATAGAGAACACTAGATTTTTAAGGTATTAAGGGGTGGATTATCAGCCAGAGTAAAAGAAATGTTAAGAGTGGAGCTTGTGGCTCTCCTGTTGCCATGTGACCACCTGCAAAACTGGTCTGGCTGCTCATCACTACACTGGTGGTGATCCTGCATGACTGTGAGGTTTCTAACTGCCAGGCTATCCTGTTACTCTGATCCACTTTACAGTCTCAGAGATATTTTTCATGTCTGTTTTGTTCTTTTTTCTAATTTCTGTTCTTCCTAGAACTGTGATTTTGAATGAAGAGAATTACCTTGTGTGTATATTATTGTGAAAATAATTAAGGAAAAGAGAGGGCACAGTTCAACATGTCCTTATGCTTTTATGAGAGTGAATGCCTGTTCTGTTCATGATTAACATTTGGATGAGGGTCCTCTTCAGAATTGATTGTAATTTTGTGTTGGGGTGGTTTGGTTTCTAGGAGTTGGCCTGGGCCCCGCTCTGGAGTTGTGCATTGCTGTCAATCCCAGGTAACTGTTTTGTAGTGTTTTATATCTTTTTTTTTTACTTTCATTTATATACCTTCTAAATATAGGCCCCATACCTGAAGCCCTCAGCTAATGATCTTTTCCTTTAACAGCATCCTCCCTACCGCCTTCATGGGCACAGCTATGATCTTCACCTGCTTCAGCCTGAGTGCACTCTATGCCAGGCGCCGTAGCTACCTCTTTCTAGGAGGTAGGTGTGGACTGGGAAACAGGGAGTAGGGCTGTGCTCTAGTCAGAATTGTCACTAGGCCACCTTTTGTACCTCAGCTCCCTAGTGACTGTTAGGTTGAAATTAAAAACCTTCATTTTAGAGAAAAGTAAGAAATGACTTTAATGGGATTGTTCAATTCCCCCCCCCCCTTTGGCTTTTCTCAAGATAACTTTTGCTGTGTCTTATTTAATAGGTATCTTGATGTCAGCTATGAGCCTAATGTTCTTGTCTTCTCTGGGGAACCTATTCTTTGGATCCATTTGGCTATTCCAGGTGAGATTTTATGTAGAACTTTATAGCAACCATTGGCTTCATACATTTTTCTTGAATAACCCTAAAGCAAAAGAGGCAAAGAATCCCTTTAGTATACTCACTTTCTTTGGGCAGTGTCTGCCAGGTCTTCCCACCAACCCTTTGTAGGACACATCCTTCTGCCACTGGTGGAAGGAACTAGATCAAGTACTGCTAAGGAGAACAGGGTTTGCTCAGACCCTGTTTGCCAAGGCCAGTTTAGCTACCTGAAGGAGTGAAAGCAGGATTGTGCCTTGGGAAGTGACATGGTCTGCATCCTTGCCTTTTGGGTTAGCATTTGATGTATTTGCAAGTATCCAAGAAGCAGAAAGTAGGCTGGAATTTTGTTTTATTTTGTTTTGGTTTTCTACTACTACTACAACTACCCTATGTTGACTTTATCTCATTCTTTTGTTAGGCAAACCTGTACATGGGGTTGGTGGTCATGTGTGGCTTTGTCCTCTTTGATACTCAACTCATTATTGAAAAGGCTGAAAATGGAGATAAGGATTATATCTGGTGAGTGTGAGAACTGTCTTCAATGAGAATAAAGGTTGAGGCACATTATTTATTTATTTGGGTGGGGGGTCTTATGTAGTCCCAGGCTGGCCTCAAACTCACTGTATAGGTGAGGGTGACCTTGAACCTCTGGTTCTTTCCTCTTCTGAGTGCTGGGATTATAGGCATGCACCATCCATTTGTCCTCAGTGCTGAGGATCAAATCCAGGACCTCATGTGCTAGGCAAGTGCTTTACCACTGAGCTACATCCCCAGTCCATCATAGTTCTCATAGCAGCTACCTCTAGGGAGGAAAGAGTAAAAGGGTCTTTTTTTCTGAGACAGGGTCTCCCTGCAGCCCCAGCTGACCTAGAACTCACTATGTAGACCAGGCTGGCCTTGAACTCACAGAGAACCTGCCTGCCTCTGCCTCCAATTTCAGAGATTCTTCTCGAAAGTGCTGGGATTAAAGGTGTGCACCACCACTCCTGGCCATATTTTTAAAAATTTTATGTGTATTCCTGCATGTATGTAAGTGTACCTGTGTCATGCAATGCCCGCAGGGATCAGAAGGTGTCAGGTTCCCCTGAAACTGAAGTTACAGATGGTTGTTTGCTGCCATGTTGGTTCTTCTGCAAGAGCAGCCAGTGCTCTTAACTGCTGAGCCATCTCTCTAACCCCCTTATTGTTGAAGAATACTGAGGGAGGGCTAGAGAAATGGCTCAGCGGTTAAGAGCACTGGCTGCTCTTGCAGAGGACCTGGGTTCAATTCCCAGCGTGGTGGCAAACAACTGTCAGTAACTCCAGTTCCAGGGGATCCGACATCCTCCTCTGAACTCCACAGGCATTACACAACATGGGTGCACTTATGGTACATGCAGGCAAAACACTCATACACATAAAATAAAAATAATAAAATATTTTTTACATAGAAGGTGTCTATCATTTTCGAGCATAGCAGTCCTCTCAGTCTCCTAGGTAATTATTAATAGTTGATGGTTAAGGGTTCAAGACTTGTCTCTACACAATCCAAAGCCCAATCTCTTTATGCCACATGGCTTTCTTGAGTTGAAAATAATTCCAGACCCCAGAGTTTTATTTCCTTAATGGGGGAGGAGTGTCAGTGAAGCTGATTCACAAGTGGGGTGGGGTTTCCTTTATCTGTACTTGTAGATAAAGGAAAGTGGGAAGTATTGTGAGTTAACTAGTTCTTCTCTTTTAGGCACTGCGTTGATCTCTTCTTAGATTTTGTTACACTCTTCAGAAAACTCATGATGATCCTGGCCTTGAATGAGAAGGTTAGTTGGCCTGCAGATGGGAGAATGGCTCTTCTGTTCAGCGTCTGTGTAGATGTAGATTTTGAAAAGTTGATCATACACTGTGTATGTCCAAATAGCTGTAAGGCAGGCCCCTAAGCAAGATGAAAACCAGAAATCTTTGAATATCATAGAAAAAGAATCAAGTAAAAACAATGTTTTTCTTTCTTAACTAATCCCTGAGATTGGTATCAAATGGAAGAGAACGTCAGTGGCTGTAAAAAACATCCTCCCTTATGAAGAATAAAGGGCTACAAAGTTAATTAGGACTCAGAAAAAGCAGAAGACATTGTATAATGATGATAGGCATCTTTTGTAAATGTCAGAATTAGACTAGTTTTATCTTTGTTAATTTAAATTTTCTTTATGGTGTGCTGTTTGCATATTTGCATGTGTGTGTGTAGGTACCTGCAAAAGCCAAAAGAGTGTCAGGTGCCCTGGAGCTTGAGTTACAGGCTGTTGGTTGTGAGCTGCCTGATGTGGGTGCTGGGAACTGAACTCGGGTCCTCTACAAGAGCAGCAAATGCTCTTAACTGCTAAACCATCTCTCCAGCCCCTTAATCTTAAATTTTTTTTTCCCCCCCTAAAGAAGCATTCTGTATCAAGCAATCCAGTCTAGCATTGGGGGAACAAATTAACCTGTGAACTTCCTTTTGTAAACCTGATTCTGCAGCATCAGACAGTGAATGCAGTGGTGGTGGAGGCAGTGACAAGATAGGTGGGTGGGCCGGGTCACAGTTGGGGCTTAGCACCACTAAGGTGCCCTGTGTATCAGCTTCCAACTTTTATTCCTTTAATACATTGGGGTTTCCATCTAAGGAAGAATCCCTTGGACTAGATTATATCTCAATAGTTGCTTAGATGGAAGACTCAGCCCTTCTAGGGTAGAGGATTTCCCAGGAGAAATAAATGGTGGTTTGGGCCTTAGTTTTTCTCTTTTAGGATAGAGTACCCAGTCTGCAGCCTTTACCGACTGGGCTCTGAGGTGGTGGTTCTGAATAGCGAAGAGCAGTCAAGCAGTCTGCCCAGGAACTGGAGGGTGGGAGCTTGTTAAGCCTCAGCAGCTTTGGCTCTAGCCTACCTACCAGTGAAGATGGTTGTCAGTCATTTCTTCCTGAGCTGAGGGAGCTCTTTTCTCATTCCCAATCATTGTATAGACCCTTCCAGTCCCTAGCCAAAGACTCACTCAAGTTTGGGTTTGTATTTTAGAGGTTTAAGAAAAAACATTAATTGGGTGATTTTTTTTTTTTTTTTTTCTCACCCCCATTTGTAGGACAAGAAGAAAGAAAAGAAATGAACTGGCTATTAGCCTTTCCCAGCTTGATGTCCTCCCCAACCCCTCATTTCTTTGCACACATCGCAGGTGTCATGTTCTATGATAATGAAAAGCATCAGAAAAGCTTTTGTACTTTGTGGTTTTCTCTATTTTGAATTTTTTGATCAAAAAACTGATTAGCAAATATAGTTTGGAGTTTGGCTTCGTATTCCTGGGGTTCCCTTCCTCCCTCTTCTGCCAGCCCGTCCATAGCCTCCTGCTCTGCTCAGGCAGCTAGTCCACTGAGATGAGGGGTGGGGAGCAGCAGAGGGAGCAAACCAGCAGTCTGCGCCTGCAAAGCCCCTGCAGATGGACCTCCAGGACTGCTTGCTGGAGCCTCTTTGGCACCCGTGCTTTGTTTTTTGCAGTTCCAGTGGGACTGGGCAGTACCTTTTCCATTGGGAAGGAGCTCACTTGTCCTGTGGTTAACTTTCTATACATGAGCTGTCGGCCCCACAAAGAAAGCAGAGACTCTGGTGGCTGCTTTGCTTCCTCTGTGCTGCCTTAGCTGGTCTGGCAAACACCTTTCTGCCTTTCCATGATAGAGGGAATGGGACATGTGTGTTCCTTTTCCCACCCCTGCCTGACCCTCAGGGAATCTGTCTGCTTTCCATCTGTGGGGTGGGAAGATTTGAGCACAAAGGGAAAATCAATTCTCAGTCAGGTGTTTATGAAGTGGTTTAAGTATGTTGGCAAGGTAGAACAGACTTCACAAATTTTCTCTGATTGTTTTGGTGGTGGCGGTGATTTTTTTAAATGATCACTTTTGTTACTGACTAGCCTGTACTAGGAGGCTGTGATTAAGTAAGTCTCAAAGGAGGAAGGATAGAGAAGGGAATGCTTGATCCTTGGAGCTAATTGTGAGGGACAGACCACCAAGGGCGGTAGTGATGGCTGTGTTCTAACATTTCTTGAGTGTATTTTTGTCCAACCCTGCCTGGACACTATTATGGAGTGTCAGGTGAGAGATTTGAGGCAGTAGGTAAATGTTCATTTTACAGGTGCACTTCAATTTTTTGTTTCGTTCACCTGTTTCCAGAAAATTGCAGTCTTCTGGGCAAGGAGCCAGGTTACCAAACTTGTATACGCTCCAGTTTCCTTCGGCTTTGTGGTTAAAAGCAAATGGGTTGTCCTAATGGGGTCACCAGCCCCTTTCCTGTGGGCCACCACAATCTGCATAGAAGGGCAGCGTTAGCAGCAGTCATGGTCCTGGCTATTTTGGTTTTAATTTGAAGGGACCAAGCCATTGAAACATTACCAGTGGGATGCTGTTTGTCTTCCTGTTCACAGTCAGTACAGTATGACACAGTGGCTGCTGGTTTGCTGTCCCATGAAACTGCCCCTGGGAATGGCATGCCCCCTGAGTGGCTCAATTCACTGAGGGTGCTGCCCAGTTTACCTGCTGCCTCTGGCCTCTAGCTTGAGCTTACTAAAGGGACTTCTTTCTACACCAGGCCATCATTAGCAACTCTCCAGAAATATGGTGATTCTCTGCAAGGCCTGAGGATCTGAGTTTCACCTCTTGAAGCCAAACTCCAACCTTTTGTGCTTTTTTGCTTGGGATAAAGGAGTTTTTCTTTAGAAACAGTGCCAAGAATAATAAGATATAAAACTACTTTTAAAGAAAATGCCTAACAGGTTTTTAATAACAAGTATCACTGTAATTTCCACTCTCTTTTCTGGTTCCTTGGTTTTCAGCTCAGGCTGCATTCTCTAACTCATACTGTGAAGACAAAGGTGTTTTTGATTCAAATATATATATATCTACATAGTCTTAATTTGTAAAAAATAAAAAAAAAAATTCCTTAACCTTTCCTGATGTTTTTGTGTGTTAAGTCAAGGGCACAGCTAGGTTGGAATTTGGGGTGCTGTTCGGTTTGCCTAGTGGGGCCTGGGATTGAGATGGATTCAGTGTCTTCTCTAAAGAGAGACAGGAGAATTCTGTTTTTGATAAATATATATATATCTACATAGTCTTAATTTGTAAAAAATAAAAAAAAAAATTCCTTAACCTTTCCTGATGTTTTTGTGTGTTAAGTCAAGGGCACAGCTAGGTTGGAATTTGGGGTGCTGTTCGGTTTGCCTAGTGGGGCCTGGGATTGAGATGGATTCAGTGTCTTCTCTAAAGAGAGACAGGAGAATTCCTACTCCAGCTGCAGCCAGCCACTGATGTTGGGATTTTCTCTCTCCTCCCTCCCTGACCTTTGCTGAGGGTTAGAGTTGCTTTAGGTGTGCCATCAGCTTTGGAATTTGGGGGTGCAAATTCCATGCATCCTGCAGGTACTTTGTCTCAACATCTGTGGCCAGGCTGTGTTGTGGGTGAGTGAATCCTTGTGAGCTTAAATGTGAGAGACAGTTTTGTGGTTCACTCAGGTTGCTGAGCCAGCACTTTCCCCTAGTTAAGTTCATCTAGGCCTTAGGGTTTAATTCTGACCCATTTATCCAAATTGCTTACAGTTGACCTAGTTGGACCCCATAAATCCCCATCCCAGCTAAGGAATTTCTTCCAACTTGGAAAGAATTCATTAAGTATCTTCTCTCATTGAGGAAAGACGCATCCGCAAGCACTTTAAGCCTAATTTTATCCTTGTACTGAGGCACGAACACACTGTTTCCAGTGTATACAGTGTCAGGCACTGCAGAGTGATTACATGAATTGTTCTGTTAGGGTCTTAGTAGCCTAAGAAGATGATCATTTACTTCTATGATCAGTTACTTTCAAGGTCACACCAGTGGGTAAATGTTTGCAGAAACAAGGTAGGGTGCCGAGTTGTTGGGGTCCCTAATTGTCCCGAATTGTTGGGGTCACTCTTTGTCGTGTAACATTAAGGTTAGTCCTGGGGCACTGCCATCTTTTTTATCCTGAGCTGTATGCTGGCTATTTCCTTGGCAGAGGTGAGGGAAAAGTGTAAAATTTTCAGCTAAGTCTCATCCCAAATCATAGTAACCAGTATACAGAGTGAGCACCCTTTTCATCTTCCTTCAGCAGCTACGAGTGAGGAAGATGTGGGCTGCAGAAGTGGACGATCTCCCTAATGTGTTTGAATTAGGTGTGTGCATTCTCCCAAAGTTGGTGACAAGATGTTAAGATGGCTCCTGGTTGGCAGTCATTTGCTAGCTCAGTAGAGCTGCATGGAAACATTGCATGTTTAGGAGGGTGGGGAGATGACTCAATGGGCGAAGTGCTTGTGGTGCAAGCTGTGGGCTGGAGTTCGGATCCCTAGAACCCTCATAAAAGCTGAATTAGCAAGGCAGCCAGCTGGGGGCAGACAGTCTCCCACAAGCCACAGTGCTGGCATGGGCAGGCTGCAGACTCAGGCCCACCCCCGGTATAGTGAAAGATTAAGGAAGACACCTAGTGTCAACTTCAGGCCTCCACATACATAGGCTGAGACGACAGTGGCAGGCACAGTCTGGCCTGGTGGGTTGGGGAAGCTCTTTGGAGAAGACACCTAAGCTAAGTAAGGCTAAATCTCAAAGTTTGAGTCAAACTGAGATATGAGAAAAGTTATGAAAAGCAGTAATAGGGGTTTGAGGCTGAGATTAACATGAGGCAAGGCGTAACAGCATGACTTGATACAGAGTATGCAGGTTTTACCAGGTTGAGGAGACTAGTTAGAAATGGGAATTTGGGGGGCTGGAGAGATGGCTCAGCGGTTAAGAGCACTGACTGCTCTTGCGGAGGACCCTGGTTCGATTCCCAGCACCCATATGGCGGCTACAAACCATCCTTAACTCCAGTTCCAGCGGAATCCAAAGTTGTCTTTTGACC
The DNA here is from genome assembly GCF_000622305.1 of Nannospalax galili. NCBI lineage: Eukaryota > Metazoa > Chordata > Mammalia > Rodentia > Spalacidae > Nannospalax > Nannospalax galili. Next base: position 143,470 of record NW_008351701.1, read on the forward strand.
TGCAGCATTGCATGACATGGGTGCACTCATATACATGCAGGCAATACACTCATACACATAGAATAATAAAAAAATTAAAAAAGCAAGAAATGGAAATTTGGTTCATAAACAGGTTAACAGTTACAAAGACCCCAAGTAGTAGCTACTAAGGAGTTGACTGTCCTGAGAGCAACATTGAAAAACCAAAAGCAAGGGAGTGGTTATGTGTGTATTTTACACCCTGGTGATAAGATTAGCAGGAGAAAGGCCACTATTTTCTAATGCCTAGACAGCTGTCTCCACTATTTCTGCCTAAAAGGAACCAGAGGTCTGGACAGGAAATATAAGAAGCCAGCCTGGAAAGCATTGTCAGAAAGCAAAGAAGCAGCCAGGTGTGGTGTCAGCATGCCGTTAATCCCAGCAGAGACAGAGGCAGGTGGAACTCTGAGATTGAGGCCAGCCTGGTCTACATAATGAGTTCCAGGCCAGCTGGGGCTACAGGGAGACCCTGTCTCAAAAAGACCAAAAAGAAAAAAGACATCAAGTGTTGAGAGTGTGCTGACTTGGAGAAATGTTCAGGCTTTTTACAGAACAATTTGGCATCTTTTTATAACATCAAACACCCGTTAGACCTTGAACTCAGGACCTTTATATTTTGAGACTGATGTGCGCCTGCTATAAGAAGGCAGTTGCTGGGCTGGAGAGACACTCAGCAGTTAAAAGCACATACTGTTCTTGCAAAGGAACAGTTTGGTTCCCAGTACCCATGTCCAGTGGCTAACAATTGCCTGTAACCCCAGCTCCAGAAGATCCAACCCCTTCTTCTGGCCTCTGCAAGCACTCTTATACATGTACACGCACAGACAGACACACACACATACATAAAAATAAATCATTTTTTTTAAGGCACTTACTCATTCAACCCAGCAATTTCAGTACTGGGTGTCCTAGAGATAGAAAAATTGTGTTCAGACAAAAGCTGTACACAAATGTTTTGAGGATTACAGGTGTTTACCATTTACCATCATGTCCAATTTTCTAAGGTGACTGAATCCAGGTCAGGCTTTGTGCATGCTAGGCAAGTGCTATATGCCCATTCTCAGTTTTATTTCTAACAGCCTAAAACTGGAAACAATTATTTTTCCATTGGGGAATGAATAGACAAACTGCACATGTACATGATAGAATACTTAGCAATACTTTCCAATACAGAACATAGCCGGGCGCGGTGGCGCACGCCTTTAATCCCAGCACTGGGAGGCAGCGGCAGGAGGATCTCTGTGAGTTCAAGGTCAGCCTGGTCTACATAGCGAGTTCAGGCCAGCTGGGGCTACAGGGAGACCGCCGTCTTAAAAAGACAAAAAAAAAAAAAAAAAAAAAAAAAGGGCTGGAGAGATGGCCCAGCGGTTTAGAGCACTGCCTGCTTTTGCAGAAGACCTGGATTCGATTCCCAGCACCCACATGGCAGCTAGGAACCGTCCTTAACTCCAGTTCCAGGGGAATCCATAGCCCTCTTCTGCCCTCTGCGCAATTGCACAACTCGGGTGCACTCACATGCATGCAGGCAATACACTCATACACATAAGATAAAAATAATAAAATATTTTTTTTAAAGGAAAAGAGCCGGGCATGGTGGCGCACGCCTTTAATCCCAGCACTAGGGAGGCAGAGGCAGGTGGATCTCTGTGAGTTCAAGGACAGCCTGGTCTACATAGTGAGTTCCAGGACAGCTGGGGCTACAGGGAGACCCTGTCTCAAAAAGACCAAAAAATAAAAATAAAAAAGGAAAAGAAAATTAACATAGTACTTGCAACAACTTGGATGAATCCAAAGGCATTTTGATTTTCACAAAAGCTGAGAAAGTGTCGAACTGGACAGGAGGAGGGGGGAAAAAGAACAGGTTCTCAGGTGTCTTACCAGTTATGAACTGTTACTAAAGCCTTTATTATCTGTCTAGGAAGCCACCTCTGAGCCCCCCAAACTGATTGAGATTCTCTCAAAGTGCAGCTCACATCCAGCTCTTACCAAAAGACTTCTGAAGCCCAGTGCTTCCCACCTACTGGGTGCTCGGTGCTCGGTGAATATATATGCAGAAACAATAGGACTGGCTGAGAAAGAGAAGGAATGGAAGGACAGGCATGCAGCCGAAATCACCAGCAGAGCGCCCTGACCTCAGGCGGTCTGGATGAGCGAGGCTGTCCCTGCCAGCCCGACTACCCTGTGCCTGACTGTAGGAAATGTGTCTCCCTTGATGTGAGGCTGGCGGGAAGACCTGGCCGGGATGGTGCCGGCGGTTTGAGGAGAGGGAGAGTACATTTTCTCTGTACTTTTGTCCAAAGCCTACGAAGGTGTCAAGCGGGGCGAACATCTTGTATTTCCTCTTACAACCACCGAGTGGCAGTGCAGCCCCACGCCAGATGGAACTGCCATCTGGAGGCTAGAGTTTTCCCAAATGCCAAGCAATGATTTTTTTTGTTGCTTAGAGAATGGAAGCCAAGCTTGGTGACATAATTCCAGGCCTGGACAGGTCAAAAGCAGGAAGTTGCCATGAATTCAAGGCTAGCCTGGGCTATATGGTGAAACTTTGTCTGAAAACAACCCTCCAATGGAAAACAATCTATAGTGTAAACTTATATTTTGCTATTTTGAATATTTATGTATGTAGGTATGTATTTTTGTGTATGAGTGTACTGCTTGCATGCATGTAAGTACATCTGTATCGTGCAATCCCCTGGAGCTGTTATAGATGGTTAGCTGCCATGCGGGTGCTGGGAATCAAACCCAGGTCCTTTGCAAGAATAACCAGTGCTATTAACCACTGACCCATCTCTCCAGCCCCATATTTACTACTTTTAAATGACTGAGAGTTCTCCTACCTAGAGAAACCCCTCACCCCCCTCCCCGCCCCTGTGCTATCTGCTTGGCTTGTACTAACAAGGACAGAAATTTAATTACTTTTTCTTTTCCTTTCTTTCATTTATTATTTTTGATTTTCTGGAACAGGGTCTTACTATACAACCCCATATAACCTGGAATTTGCTGTGTAGACCAGACTTGTATCAAACTCACAGAAATCTGCCTGCTTCCGCCTCCCGAGTGCTCCGACTGAAATTTTAAATATTTTATTATTTTTATTTTTTTATGTGTATGCGTGTATTGCCTGCTTGTAGGCAACTGTCCCATGCCATGCAATACCCATGGAGGACAGAAGAGGCTGTCGGATCCTCTGGAATTGGAGTTACGAACAGTTGTTAGCTGCCATGTGGGTGCTGGGATTCGAACCCGGTCTTCTACAAGAACAGTCAGTGTTCTTAACCGTTGAGCTATCTCTTCAGCCCTTGGACTGAAATTTAATTTCTTGATGACCCCTCCTCTGTAAGACCCCAGCGCCCTTCTGACCTACTACTCTACCCTACCCACGAACTCTCTTACATGAATTACTGCAAATCTTTCAGTGACCTGTCCCCAGTCATCCTCTCTTGCCACACCCACTTCACTTTGAGGTACCTCAGGGTCCCTGGGGCAGACCGTCAACCACCAACCTCTCAGTTTCCTTTGGCAGCTTTCAGCTCTGCCTCATTTTTCTTTGAGAGCCCAGATCTTCCTCCTCCTCCTGTTTTCAGTATTAAAGATTGAGCTCAGGGCATTGCTTTTTTAAATTTTTTACTTATTTTTATGAGTATGAGTGTTTTGCCTGCATGTATATAAATGTACCCATGTGTGCTATGCCTGCAGAGGTCAGAAGAGGGCGTCAAATGCCCTGGAACTGGAGTTAAGGATGGTTGTTAGCCACCATGTGGGTGCTGGAAACAGAACTTGGGTCCTCTGCAAAAGCAGCCAGTGCTCTTAACCTCTGAGTCATCTTTCCAGCCCAGGGCATTGTTGCTAAGCTAAGCAAGCATTCTATGAGTCCTTTTTATATTTTTATTTTGAGGCCGAGTCTCACTAAGTTGCCCAGACTAGCCTTGAGCTTGTGATCCTCCTGCCTCAGCTCCCCAAGTCACCTCCCTTCTGTTGCAATTTTCTTGTTTTGTTTGTTTTGACAGGGTCTTTTTTCTAAAAGATTTATTTTTAATGCCATTTGTGTGTGTGTGTGTGTGTGTGTGTGTGTGTGTGTGTGTTGGGGGTGTGTATATATGTGAGTTCATGTGCCTAGGGAGACCAGAAGAATCAGATCCCCTGGAGTTGGAGTTACAGGTCACCTGATGTGGGTGCTGGAAATCATATGTAGGTCCTCTGGCAAAAGCAGTATGCATGCTTAACCACTGAGCCATCTCTCCAGCCCCAGGACAGGGTCTTACTTTGGCTTTATTAGTCCAGGCTGGCTTGGAACTCAGGATCCTCCTGCCTCAGTCTCTCAAGTGTTGTCTGTTATAGTGCTTTTTGGTTTTTGTTTGGTTTTTTGTTGTTGTTGTTTGTTTGTTTTTGAGACAGGGTCTCCCTGTAGCCCCAGCTGGCCCAGAATTCACTATGTAGACCAGGCTGGCCTTGAACTCACAGAGATCCGCCTGCCTCTGCCTCCGGAGTGCTGGGACTGAAGGAGTGCGCCATGGCCAGTGTACTCAGGCCTTTTATCAGCAAGACTCCTTAGCGGAGTTATCTTCTTCCGAAGCTTCATTACCTTCCTGTGACAGCTGGCTTCTGATTGTCCCTTGAGGGCATGGCTGTCCTGCAGCTGTCTGTAGGTACAGCTTTGCCTCCCTCTCACTTCATGCCAGGTCTTAGATGCCTGCTTGATGCTTCATTCTGCTTTCAGACACTCTCTCTTCCCTAAAATTCCTCCGCTTTGAGCCCCACACCCCTATACCAACTACTAGGCCTCCCTTTCCACTTACCTACCAGTGGTTGGACTGCTTCCTCTCATTTCTTGATAGTTGGGCTCCTGCCTCACCATCAGGCTCTCTGATGCTGACTCTAATTTTTGAAGATTTCAATATTCCCCAATATCCAAGCTTGTAGCCCCATGATCTCCTTGTCTCCAATGACATCTTATGGTCATGTCTTTTTAAAAATATTTATTGTTTTTATTTTGTGTATATAAGTGTATTGCCTGCATGTATGTGAGTGCACCCATGTCGTACAATGCCTTGGAGGTCAGAAGAGGGCTTTGGATTCCCCTGGAACTGGAGTTAAGGACAGTTTGTAGCCTCCATGTGGGTGCTGGGAATCGAACTCAGGTCCTCTGCAAGAGCAGTCAGTGCTCTTAACTGCTGAGCCATCTCTCCAGCCCCATGTCTGGGTGTTTTAAATTGAATCTTTGTGATTTTCATATAATACAGTTTGATTTATATTGTCTTTTTAAAATTTTTATTATTTTTATTTTTGTGTGTGTATGAGTCCATTGTCTGCATGTATGTAACTGTACTTGTGTTGTACAATGCCCACAGAGGTCAGAACAGGGCATCAGATTCCTCTGGAACTGGAGTTACAGACAATTGTTAGCTGCCATGTGGGTGCTGGGACTCGAACCTGAGTCCTCTGTAAGAGCAGCCAATGCTCTTAACCTGAGCAGTCTATCCAGTCCCCTGATTTATATTGTTTTGATACTTGTCATTACTAAAATGGTTAGGGCTCCCTAGGACTACAATGGCAGGGTACCTCAGACTGGGTGGCCTACCCAACAGAAATTATCATCTCGGTTCTGGAGACTGGGAGATAGAGATCCAGTGCAGGCAGGGTTGACTTCTGATCACTTCGAGTAAGAATCTGTTCCAGAACCCTTGCCTGGCCTCTGGTGGCTATGTGGCAATGACCTCATTTTGCCCCAATTGCCTCTCTAAAGACCCAGTGTCCAGATAAAGTCACCTCTCAGGTTTTGGGGGTAAGGCCTTTGACATATTTTGGGGACGTGTATAAGCCACAACATCCCTATCTTAATTTTATACACCTTATTCTGATTAGTACCTCATTTCTTCCCAATATTTTTTGTTTTTGTGGTTTTATTTTGGTTTTTTTAGGGGGGGGTCTTTTTTAAAATTTTTTTTGAGACATGGTCTCCCTGTAGCCTCAACTGGCCTGAAACGCACTATGTGGACCAGGCTGGCCTTGAACTCACAGAGATCCTCCTGCCTCAGCCTCCTGATTGCTGGAATGCCAAGTGTGCACACCACTCCTGGCCATTCCCAACATCTTTCCAACTTGTTCCCACTACCACACTCCCTCTAAAACTCCTTTGATCCCACCAGGACCGACAGTCTGGCCCTGCCTCCTTCAATCTGGAGTCCTGGTCAGTTAACAGACTTACCCCCTCATACAGCTCTGATTCCTTTGCTTGCTCACTCTCCTGTGCTGCTGTCTTGGCAAACTGGCAGCCCCAGTTCATCCTACTCACCCCTCTTCTGTGCCTAGCTTGACTGGGACAAGGGGGGACCAACACATTCATGTTTGTAAGATACACTCCAAGTCCCTAATTGCTTCAAGTAGACTCTTTGTCCTGCCTGCTAATCCTGCTGCCTTTCGTAGTTCAGATTTTGGCTTTTTTCTAACATAGTGTCTCGAGGCTGGCCTTAAACTTGATGTATAGGTAGGGAAACCTTGAACTCCTGATCCTCCTACCTTCACCTCCTGAGTAGGATTATAGGTATATAAGTGTTATGCCTGCGTGTATGTAAATACACCTGTGTTATGAAATGCCCTTGGAGGACAGAAGAGGGTGTTAGATTCCCTGGAACTGGAGTTACAGTCGGTTGTTAGCTGCCATGTGGGTGCTGGAATTCAAACCCTGGTCTTCTATAAGAGCAGCCAGTGCTCTTAAGTGCTGAGCCATCTCTCCAGCCCCCACATCCAATTTTTTTGTGCTTCGGATGGATCTCAAGGCTTAGTAGATGTTAGGCAAGCACTTATCAAGCGCTACATCCCAGCCTTCCAGTCACTTTTTAGTTATTTATTTTATTATGGTCTTTTTGAAACAAGGTCTCCCTGTAGCCCCAGCTAACCTAGAGCTCACTATGTTGAACAGGCTAGCCTTGGTCTCAGAGATCAGCCTGCTTCCACCTCCCTAGTTCAGGGATTAAAAGTGTGCACTACCACACCCAGCTCCAGTCACTTTTTTAAAAATTTAAATTTTTTTTTTTTTGTGTGTGTGTGATGTATTTGTGTGAGTGAGGCAGAGGCAGGCGGATCTCTGTGAGTTCAAGGCCAGCCTGGTCTACATAGTGAGTTCCAGGCCAGCTGGGGCTACAGGGAGACCCTGTCTCAAAAACAAAGGGTTCAGGTTCAAGTCCCACCACCCACATGGTGACTAACAACCATCTCTAACTCCAGTTCCAAAAAAAAAAAAAAAAAAGCTGTGTACTCTGGGGCTTGCACAGCAAGCTCTTTTACTCACAGACCCATTTCACTGGCTTTCCGGTCATGTTATATAACTAGAAATACTACTTACGTTTTTCCTCTCTCCTCAGACTTCCAATACCTCCTCCCATTTTTCCTCTTGGCTGAGGATCTTCAACAGAACTTATTTATCTTATGGAGTTCAGAAGACTGTTTGCAAGTGTTAGTTTCCTCCCTCTACCATGTGGGTCTTGGGGACTGAATTCATATGATCACATTTGGCAGCACGCACTTTAATCTACTGGACCATCCGGCTCTTAGTTCCTTGAGATAAGCAGTCAGAATGTTACTTTGGAAAGTAGACACCATCACATATACTGCTTCCTTACCTTCTTCCTTGGACCCACAGGTACTATTTAATACCACTTGTGTACTGGAGCCCAACAATGCTTTCTGTCTTCTGTGCTATCTAATAGTCTTTATTGTTTCCATAAGCATAAGAGCCAGCTTCTACTTGGGTGCTGTGGTGGTATGCACCCTAGTCCCAGCTACTCAGAGACTGAAGCAAAGGGCTCTCTTGAGGCCAGGAGTTCAAGGCAAGCCTGGATGACATAGCAAGTAAATAATGATAGTAATTCATTTTAATCCATTAGGGAAAATGGAAATATAATTTCATACTGATATAAATGAACAAATAAAAAAAATGAAGTTATTTACTTAGTTTCAAAGTGCCTCCCCGAAATAGTCTTATTAATTATAATGGGAAACAAGATTGAAGTGCATGCGTGTGTGTGTGTGTGTGTGTGTGTGTGTATGTAAACTGAAAGGAAGGCAGGGAAGGGATCAGTAGGGAAGCACAGAAAATAATGAAGGAATAAATATTAGCAGAGTAAATCACATGTTTGAAAACAATACAATGAGGAGAGATGGATCAGAGGTTAAGACCATTGGCTGCTCTTGCAGAAGACCCAGGTTTGAATCACAGTACCTACATGGTGGCTAACAACCATCCATAACTCCAGTTCCAGAAGATCTGGATGCCCTCTTCTGACCTCCATGGGCATTGCATGACACAGGTGCACCTACCTACATTCAGGAATTAGAGCCATATACATTAAATAAAAGTAATACATAGACAAAATAATGTTTAAGAAGTGGGGATCTCAAACAACAAAAAAGACATTGAGGGCGGGAGAGGTGGCTCAGCGGTTAAGAGCACTGGCTGCTCTTGCAGAGGACCTGGTTCAATTCCCAGCACCCACATGGCAGCTAATAAGCATCCTAGCTCCAGTTCCAAGAGATCCGATACCTTCTTCTGACCTCCATGGGCGTTGCATGACACGGGTGCACTTACATACATGCAGGCAATACACTCATACACATAAAATAAAATAAACTGGGCATGGTAGCACATGCCTTTAATCCCAGGACTTGGGAGGCAGAGGTGAAGGGACTGTGAAATAGTGTTCCTATGACTTTAAAAATGTTTGGCAAATTGAGCTGTAACTTTGTGCATGTATACCTGGAGAGCCTTCTCTCATGAGAAAGTTTATGCAAGGACACTTGCTGAGAAGTTATCTCCCCTAGTTTCTCAGGAGACACTTTGATCTCTCAGGGCATACTATGACAGTACTGTTATCTTGCTCATGTTTTTCTGAACTACTATATTCTGGCCACTTTGTTATTATTCATTGTTCTACAAATATTCAGCTGTAACTCTAATGAGTATGCTTATATAAGTAGGGTTGTCTGCTTTCAGCACTTGTGCGTAAATAAAAATAATAATAAATGAATAAAAATAAGAAAATATGCCGGGTGTGGTGGCACACACCTTTAATCTCAGCACTTGGGAGGCAGAGGCAAGGCAGATCTCTGTGAGTTCAAGGCCAGCTGGGGCTAAAGGGAGACCCTGTCTCAAAAAGACCAAAAAAAAGAAAAGAAAACCGCACGAGTCCCCTGGTCTTTTTTCAGTTCCATGATAATCCATTCAGGTCCTGTGGCTGCCCAACCGCTGACCACACAGAGCCAGGTGAATCTCAGTGAGTTCAAGGACAGCCTGGTCTACATAGTGAATTTCAGGCCAACTGGGGCTCCCTTTCTCAAAAACACCAATAAATAAATAAATAAATGAAATTAAAAAAGAAAAGAACACAATTAAGCCTATTATTTTGCATACTAGCTTAAAGAAGAGCATTAAAAATTGAGAAACATAGCAAATAAATAACTGAGAAGCTAAGCATGCATACATCAATGTAAGGACACATCCTTAGAAAGAAGACACATGGGCTGCCCATGCTGCAGGAGGTGGCGCTACACCCATGCACATACTGACAGCAGTAAGGGGTTGAAAAGTCAAAAAAAAGAGAAGAGAACACGTAAAATTGGGAGGGAATAGTGGTGACGGGCACAGGGAGGGAATTAGGGACGGAAACGTTGGGAGTGGCCTTGATCAAATACATTCGATGAAATGCTCAATCAGTAAAAGATTTTCTAGGGGCTGGACATGGTGGCGCACGCCTTTAATCCCAGCACTTGGGAGGCAGAGGCAGGTGGATCTCTGTGAGTTCAAGGCCAGCCTGGTCTACAGAGTGAGTTCCAGGACAGCTGGGGCTACAGGGAGACCCTGTCTCAAAAAAACAAAAAAATAAATAAATTTTCTAAGAATCCTTTCCACCCCGCCCCCCGGGGTGCTAGGGTGGTTGAGACACAAGTCTCCCTGTAGCCCCAGCTGGCCTGGAACTGACTATGTAGACCAGGCTGGCCTTGATCTCACAATCTCCCTGTGCTCCCCAAGTGCTGGGATTAAAGGCGTGTATCACCACCTGGCTTAAAAAAGAAAAATTCTTTAAAAAAAAATTTATTTGTTATTTTTATTTTGTGTGTGAGTTACGCCTGCATGTATGTATAGAAGTACACCTGTGCCGTGCAATGCCCAAGGAGGTCAGAAGAGGGTGTCTGATCCCCTGGAATTGGTTTAGTCACCATGTGGGTGGTAGGATTTGAACCTGGACCCTCTGCAAGAACAACCAGTGTTCTTAACTGCTGACCATCTCTCCAGCCTTGAAAAAAAAATTCTCAAAAAAAAAAAAAAAGACATTAAAACCATGGCTGTGGCCTGTAATCTTAAAACTGAAGTCATGAAGGCCAGTGAAGACTGAGGAATTGTTCCAGATTGAAGGGGACTAAAGAAATAGGACAAGTACATGTACTGTGGTTTGAGGTTGGCTGTGAAAAGCATTAGCCTAAGTAAACTGGTGAAACCCAATGTGGTCTGAAGGTTAGATCAGGTTGCTTTGTTTTTGCTTTTGTTTTACTGTTTGTTTTACATTCATTTATTTACTTGCCAATGTGTGTGTACACACATGCCACAGTGTGGGTGTGGAGGTCAGAGGACTACTTCTAAGAGTCAGTTCTCTACCATGTGGGTTCCAGGGATTGAGCTGAGGCATTAGTCTTGGCAGCAAGCACCTTTACCAACCAAACTATCTTGCTGCTTTGTTTATTTTAGACATGGGACCCAACTATGTTACCCAGGCTAGCTTCAAAGTTCTGTGCTCAAGTGATCTTCCTGCCCCTGAGCCGGTCTAGATGAATTTTTGTTCAGCATTAATTTCTGATTTTGATGGTAGTCCTTGTTTGTAGAAAATAAACAACATAGCATTTGAGGCGACGAAGCATCAAGCTGGCAACTCTTTTTTTTTTTTTTTTTTTTTTTTTTTTTTTTTTGTCTTTTTGAGACAGGGTCTCCCTGTAGCCCCAGCTGTCCTGGAACTCACTATATAGACCAGGCTGGCCTTGAACTCAGAGATCTGCCTGCCTCTGCCTCCCGAGTGCTGGGATTAAAGTCATGTCCCACCACACCTGGCTTCTGGCAATTCATTTTAAATACTTTAGGAGAAAAAGAAGTTCTCTGTACCACACCTGAAACATATATGCCATAGTTTCAGAAACAAGACAATGTTGTCACATGCCTACTGGTAAGCCTACTGCTGGTGATGCTGAGGCAAAAGGATTTCAAGTTTGAGGCTAGTTAGCAAGACCCTGTCTCCAAAAATAAACAAAACAGGGGCTAGAGAGATGGCTCAGCCGTTAAGAGCACTGGCTGATCTTCCAGAGGACAATTGTTCAATTCCCAGCACCCACATGGTGGCTAATGACCATCTGTAACTCCAGTTCCAGGGGATCTGACGCCCTCTTCTGGCCTTTGCAAGCATTGTACAACACAGGTGTAGTTACATTTAAGCAGGCAACATACACATAAAATAAAAATGTTTTGTTGAGTATCTTTGCATCTATGTTCATTAAGGATATGTGAACTTGTGGTAAGGGTGGCATCGAGCACAGGACCCATGACAGCTTGATTAAACAAGGGTCAGGAGGGGAGGAGAGAAATGGGTGGTGGGCCAGCCCTAGACTGAGAACTATTGGAGACTGATTGCTACTGGGTGAGGAAGAGTATGACTTACATACAATCTCTAGATGGGCTGACTGGACTCCAGTGGAGGAATTTACACTGAAGGACATCTGGGTACAAATGCTTGACTGGTTAAACTTAACATGTATGGTGGACTACATGAGATCCATTTGCGGGGTATGGATGGAGGAGGGGGGGTCTAAATTTGATTAAGAACTGTTGTATGAAATTACAAAAGCTCAATTAAAAACTGAAAATAGCTGGGCGTGGTGGCGCACACCTTTAATCCCAGCACTCGGGAGGCAGAGGCATGTGGATCTCTTTGAGTTCTAGGCCAGCCTGGTCTACATAGTGAGTTCCAGGACAGCTGCGGCTACAGGGAGACCCTGTCTCAAAAAGACCAAAACAAAACAAAACAAAACAAAACAAAAAAACACTTAAAAACATTAAAACCTCATTTCTTGACCTTATCTTCCCATCTCACACTTTTTCTTTATTCCCTAGAAAAGCTGTCCAGATTCTACTATTTCTTTTTTTTGTATTTTTATTTGATTTTTTTTTATGTGTATGAGTGTATTGCCTGCATGTATGTGAGTGCACCCGTGCCGTGCAATGCTTTGGAAGAATCACCTTGTAAAAATCACCAATGACCTCCATTCTAAATCCAAAAGAATTTTTTTGAGACAGTGTGGCCTCAAACTCATTATGTATCTGAGGTTAGCCTTGAATCCTCCTGCCTCTGCCTCCCAAGTCTTGGAATCACAGGTATGTGCCACCACATTTGGCTTCCAAAAGGCAATCCAAAAGCAGAGTAGGACAGCACGTTATTTGTTCTTCCTTGAAACACTTCCTTCACTTCTGACTAGAACCCCGATTCCTCCTGCTGCTGCCTTCTCAGCCTCCTCTGCCATTTCCTGTGAGCTCCAGAAGAATAGAGCGTTCAGGGCTCAGATCATTCCTTTCTCCACTCCCTCAATGATCTCAGTTCTTGGCCTTAAATAACATCTGTATGCTGGTGACTTACTAATTTGTATCTACTACCCAGGCTTCTTTTCTAAGCTCAGGGCATTTCTAACCAACTGCTGACTCCACATTTTCCCTTGGATGCTGTCCAATAGGCATCTCAAATTCAATGTGTCCAACACTTAACTCCTGACTGACTCTCCTGCAAGGCTATTCTGTCCTGGATCAGTTAATGATCCAAAACCCTCGGAGTTATTCTTGCTTCTTCTCACATCAATTACACTATCAAGTCTTATTGTCTTTACTGCCTCTAAAGTCCAGGTCACCCCCATCTCTTGCAGGGGTCACTGAAGAGCCTATAATCTATTCCCTTCACTCTGCAGTGTTCCCCATTCTGCTCTGGGTAAAAGCCACAGTCCCTACATTGGGCTATAAGGCCCTACACAATCTCTTATTTGTGTGAAATTGGCTGGCTATAAAAATAAGTTTAGTCAGGTGTAGTGGTACATACTTGTAATCCCCATCTGCCCAGGCTGAGGCAGGAAGATCAGAAGTTCAAGGATAGCTGGGGCTACGTAGTGAATTGCAGGTCAGCCTGATTCCATAAGGCAACCATCTCAAAAAGTCAAAAGTCAGTAATTAAGGGGCTAGAGAGATGTCTCAGTGCTTAAGAGCACTGGCAGCTCTTCAGAGGACACAGTTTGGTTTCCAGTACCCAAATGGCAGCTAACACCTATTAACTCCAGTTCCAGAGGATACAGTGCCCTCCTCTGTTCTCTGCAGGCACTAAACATACATGGTACACTTACATACATGTAGGCAAAACACTCATATACATAAAATAAAATAAAAATTTAAAGTAAATGAGCGGAGCATGGTGGCACACACCTTTAATCCCAGCACTTGGAAGGCAGAGGCCGGGGTCTCTGTAAGAACAGGACAGCCTGTTACACAGTAGTTCCAGGCCAGCTGGGATTACAGGAAAAAAAAGAAAAGAAAAGAAAGAAAAGAAAATTTGATAATATGTGTAAATACAAAAAAAAAAAGGTTCTATTTATTAAGCACACTCTATGCCCCAGCAATTCCACCTGTAGGAATTATTTTATGCAAATACACAAAGGCCCAAAGGTACATATGTGACACTGGCTATAGGGTTGTGTTGTGGCACAACGAATCTAAATGGCACATTCAGCCATGGACACCACATTCTGTGATGGATAGTTAAGGGCTTTGGAAAGGTTTCCAAGACATGGTCAAATGTGAGGGGAGCAGCATCAGTAACTGCAGAATAACACAGTTTAATAAAAAAATATAAACGTGCCACCTGAAAGCACCCTTTTCCTTTTGAGATAAGTCCTCAGGGATCCCAGGCTGGCCTAGAACTTACTATATGGCTGAGGATGATCTTGAACTTCCTGCCTTGACCTCCCAAATGCTGGGATTACAGATAGGCACCACCATGCATGACTCATGCTTTTTGTTTGTTTGTGTGGTGTGTGGGTACATGTGTATGCATGTGAAGGTCCAAGGTTGACATTGGGTGTCTTCCTGAATTGTTCTCCATCTTATATGAGACAGGGTCTCTTGCTGGACCCAGAGCCAGCTTGCTCCAGGGATCCCTGTCTCTACCTCCTTCAGGCTGGAACTGCAGGTGGGTCACTACCACCCAGCTCTTTTTTTTTTTTTTTTTTTTTTTTTTTTTTTCTTAGAAGTGGGGTGTTCTTGAGACAGGGTCTCCTTGCAGCCCCAACTGGCCGGGAATGCACTATGTAGACCAGGCTGGTCTCAAACTCTCAGAGAGTCGCCTGTCTCTGCCTCCCAAGTGCTAGGATTAAAGGTGTGCCCCACCACACCAGGCCTTCAATTACTTTTTAAAACATGGAACAGGTGCCGGGCATGGTGGCGCACGCCTTTAATCCCAGCACTCGGGAGGCAGAGGCAGGTGGATCTCTGTGAGTTCAAGGCCAGCCTGGTCTACATAGTGAGTTCTAGGCCAGCTGGGGCTACAGGGAGACCCTGTCTCAAAAAGACCAAACAAAACAACAACAAAAAACAAACAAAAAAAACATGGAACATGTAATTTTTTTTTTTTTTTTTAGACAGGGTCTCATACACCCTAATATGGCCTCAAACTCCCTATGTAAAGAAAATGGCCTTGAACTTGATTCTCCTGCCTTCTTTTCCCAAATGCTGAAATTACAAATGTGTGTCACCATGATGGACACACAGGGCTCTGTGCCTGCCAGGCAAGTATTCTACCAAGTGAGCTACATCTCTAGACCGATTCTTTCAAAATTTCTCATTGTGCGTGTGTGCGCACATGCGTTTGCCTGTGTGTGTATGGAGGCCAGAGGCTGACTTCGGGTACTTTCCTGACTTGCTCTCTACCTTATTTTTTGTGAAAGTGTCTCTCACTGAGCCTATGGCTCACTCTTTTGGCTAGCTATCTAATTATTCTGCCCCAGGGTCTACCTGTTTCAGCCCCCTAACTTACCCCAGGACTGAGGTTGTAGGCATGTACCATCATGCCTGGCTTTTGTGGGTGATGGAGCTCTTTACCCACTGAGCCAACTCCCTAGTCTAAAGATCTTCCCTATCCCCAAATCACAGCAGTGCTCGCTTCTACTTACTATAAACTGTGGCTTTAAGAGATTATTTATATACTTGGATTAACTCACACAGAATTACAGAATGGGAGCATATATCTAGTTTGCTGCAGAGCATGGCTTTCTTTTTTAAAAACTTTTTTGGTAAAGGAAAAAGAAAACAAGAACCCGTACTATTTGTAGAAAATCTAGAAAGGGGAAAGGAAGCTGCTGGCAGCCCACAGACAACCTGTTAACACTCCTGGACTTCCTGCAAAAGGCAACAGCGCCCAGCGAGTGGGGCTGTGTTTTCATGCTGATGCCTTAATGGCCCTTGGCAGATGGACAGGTGTCTGGTAGTTTGAACTTCCTTTGTTGGGAAACCCAGGAGAAAAGGTCTTGCACAACAGTGAGGCAAACATTCACCCATTGTTCTTGAGAAAACAGTGAGGTCACATTAATTCTCCAAGCAGATATTGCTGAGAAATGAAGAGTCTTGCCCCATCCAGGTCTTTTAGCTAAAGCCTTTGTTGAAAGCACAGGAGGGTTCCCTGGAATGCCAGTAAACTAACCTGCCCCCTCCCCTGCTATCCCATTTCAGATGGAACACTGGGTCTATGCAGAAGGCACCATATTCATGTGGGCTGTGGCTGACTGCAAGCCAGCAACCTTCAGGGCATCAGGTAGAACTATGGTGGGTGGGCAGGGCCTCCTCCAGGCATCACTATGGCAGTTGCTGCTGCTCTTGCCCTGGTAACCAGCAAGGGACATTTCTCTGGTCAACTCACACAGATCCAGGGACCAAGTGACACCTGGTAGTTTCAAATCCTCAAAAACAGAGCCCAGTAGCAAACTGACCAGACCCTGGTGAGAATAGCAACTGAGCCTGTGGTGCCAGTTTATAAGGGCTAGAGAGGAGAATCAAGCCCACCACGCCAAACTCCTGCAGGCCGAGTGAGTTCTAATTTGGGAATGATGCAGTCCATCAGGTTTGAGCAAAGAATAGGGCTTGAAAGATCAAGAAACAAGTTAGGATGCAGAGTTCAGTCCAACTGCCAAGAGGCAGAGACATGCAGATTGTACGAAAACCCGTGAGAGTGGGCCAGGACCCTGAAATGGAAGAATCACCAGATCTTTCTTTGAGTCTTGTTCATTTCTTCAATGACGACATTGACTAGGAAGGACAAGAGACAGAGTGCAGGACATTAAGGAGGCAGTAGCTGACAGGACCACTTGGACCAGCCCAACCCAATTGAGGAAAACCAAGGTTTGAAGTGATGCGGTTTTTGGAACATGAGCCTAGGTGATGAAGATTCTTGACTTCCGGTCCAGTGTTCAAAAGTTATACAGGAATCACTTACAAGCCCCAGGGGAACTAGGGATTAAGTCTGTTCAGATACAGCTTGGCATGGATGTGGGAGGACTATCAGATTCCATCCCCACTCCGCCTGGGCAATCTCTGTCCCATGTCATCACATGAAGCCAGTGATACTGCTCTAAACTGGTGTGTTCTGCCCCACCTGGCAATGGAGGGGTTTGGTGTATGTCCACAGTCTTCTTCCCTCCCCACCTTTCTCTCCAAGGGATCAGAGAGTTCTCCCAACACACAGCTTCAGGTCCAAGCAGGCCCCATTTCTCAGACTCCATTAATCACCTCCTAGGGGACTCCAGGCAGCTCTCCTGGAGGCACACAGCCTCACAAGGGAACTTGGGGCCCTATGCCTCAACCTACCCACCTGTGTACCGTAGGAGCTAGCATAAAGGGAGGTACTGTCACACAACAGTCACGGTGAGGAAAGGCCGCCACGTTTTATTAGGGATACTGCAGAAGCAGAGGCTGGGGGCAGAGCAGCTGCTTTTTAACAACAGATAAATTAACTGCAATGTGGGTTGGGGAGTGGGGACTAGGCCAGGCGCTTTTATATATATATA